>NC_081531.1:36806381-36858881 GCF_030273125.1 Centropristis striata | reverse complement strand
AAAGAGAACAAAAACAGCAAAAACAGCCTTTCTAATGAGGGTTACCTGCCGGACTCTTCCTAACACTTCTGAAGAGCAACAAACTGATGTCTGACACTCAATACAAATCAAAATTCAGCTGTTTTCTGTTCCTATGACAACCAGTCACGTGTTTTTGTTGTAACGCAGTAGGCCGATGGAACGTACATTTCTAAATGGCTCCAGTTAGCTGTGATAGCATTATTTATTATTCATTATTATTTTATTTAGCATGTTATTTAGCTGACGCTATGCTAACGTTCTGTGTGTTGGGCTGCAATAGAGACTCTAGACTTTATTAGACTTTCTTTCCCTGATGTGCACATAAATAAAATGATCGCTTATTATCAGTATCAGCCATGAAAAGCAGGTAATTATCAGTATAGGTTGGGGAAAAAAATGCATATCATGCATCATTTTTAAATTATTTTCTTTTTTTTGTCATTTTAATCCATAAAAACAGGGAAATAACAACCAAACAACAAGAATAGCCGTAACTAACTCCATATTATTATGATTTTCAATGGATAGACAAATCAATGAATGGCTTCACTATAACAGACATTGCCCTAAATATTCTCCCCCCCTGTTTTTAAAGCTAGCGAGCCCACATAGAACCTGCACCGCAGGAAAACCCAAGATTAGGAGAAGTTGATCCTGAATATGAATCTAAGCCAGTGAATGAATGAACTGCTGCTCTTATCAATGCTGTTTACCAGAAATGAGGTCACGCAGGAGCCTGAATGTGGATTATTGAGTGTTTAGTGGCCAGTTTAGCTCCAGTGTAATCCATATCTTTGTGAGAGATTTGCTCCGGTCATCATGGAGCACTAAACCCTCGGCTGGCTGCACACCGAGGCTGTGGGCAATAAAACCGCTCTGCCACCCTGATAAGAAACACAATAGCATCCAGCCGCCATCTCGCCCTCATTGTCTTCCTCCTCCTCCTCCTCCTCCTCCTCCTCCTCCTCCTCTCTCTCTGCAGCGCTAACTCTCTCATCATCACTGTTTTCTCTTCTGTCCAACGCTTCGCTCCGTTCCTCCTCTTGTTTGTTTTTCTCTCTTATTGCCTGTTTTTCCTCCTCCAGTCCTGCTCTCCTGCTCTCCTGCTCCGTGGAGCCCTCTCTGCAGCGTTAAGTGTATAATCTGTGATCTCATGTCTAGATGGGCCTCTCGTCTCCTCACAAAGGACTGAATGGCCGCCGCCGCGCACTCTGGGGACACGAATGAGTAATGAGCCACAAACACACACAGCTAGCTAACAAACCAAACCGCACCTCTCCAGCTCTCAGGGGCTTTGAAGTTGAATATTGATGATGCCAGCTCCAAAGGCTCAATTGAATGTGCAGCAGAGTTAGAGGAGGTGGCTGTCCACCGGCCACTCGCTCTCTGACCGCCGAGCGCCGTAATGAGCAACAGGTGCCTCTCCGCCGCCAGGTTGGCCCTGAGAGTCATCCAGTATTCATCCAGTAATCAGCCTGTAATGGCCTGTTTGATGTGCCATCACAGCGCTACATAATGGGCTGCAGCGGCTCTGTGTGGGATCGTTTTCAATTAAATAATCATCGTTTTAATTAATAGAGCACCTTTCAGAATAAAAGTGAGAAAATTGCATTTAAAGGTCAAAACTAAAGTGGGAATAAAAACACAAATCAGAGGGTCATTCTGAAATCTGTGAGCTCATACATTCACAGAACACAATGGAAAAATGTCTGATATATTATGTCAAATAAAAGCCTTTTTCACAGAAGATATTTGAACATGTCAAAGTAGGAAAAATAGTGTAAATAACAAAATGCATGATGGCTAAATTCCATTTAGCTGCTTCAGTTTCAGGATGCTGGTCTTGTTTTTATTGGGACTTCTTAATAGAAATGATCCTTTGTTAGTGTTATTAGTAACACCTGTGATATTCCTTATATAAAGAAGTCTGCTATGAAAAAGCACTTTCACACAATATTTTGAGATTTTTTTTACTCTCAGATGAGTCTGGATTATCATGCTGAATTACACTAAACCATGAAACGGGAACATGCATTTTAAATATTTATGAAGCTTTGAACGTTTGAACTATGAAACTTTCCCTTCATGGTACCAAATAGGCAAAAGTATTAGTACACATATAACATCTGCACGGCTTTATATTTATATTAAAATGCTAATTGCCAACAGTCCCATTGCTCAGGATAACAGAGACAGAAAAAGTCAGCAGTGGTTGTTGCGTCTACATTTTTTTTCTCTCACAAATGAGCTCTTGTGGTTTTACAAATAAGAAAAAAAATTCAAAAGTAGTGTGACATCGCTACAGCATTGCAAAACTTTAAGAGATGACGAGAGTAGAGGGTAACTGTGGTCTGTAGACTAGAAAAGCAGTGGAGACTTTGGTTTGTGGGCCACCGTTTTGAAGCCTTGAGTTTGGCAATGTGGGCTGCCATCTTGGTTTTTTTGGAGCCAGATGGACCAAATTATTGACAAGAGGATGAAACTAAGTTATCTGCTATCTAGCTCTAACTAAATGTTTATTAGTAAAACCAAACAATGATCAAGATATTTAAGGCAACCAAAATGTTACAGTACATTTTTCATGAAGTGAAAACACTTTCTGGGCCAAAGAACATAGTGCAGCATTGTAGCGACCTGCTAATTATAAAGTAGCCATGCAGTATATCATGCTGCTTTATGGTCTATTTGACTCTAAATGGGACCCTCATTTACTTAATGAACATCATGTTGTCTTAAAGAAAAACTTAAAGAAGACTGAGGTTATAAGTCAAGTAAGAAAGAGAGTCATTTTCCCCATATACTTCTATACAATTGGACTTCTGCTGGTTGAGTCGCCCCCTGCTGGCCACAATCTTCCCCAAACCTTAACTGACTAGTTTTCATTGCCAAAGTTTTAAAACGAAAAGCAGCGATTAATGATAAATGTGGCAAATGATAATTTAAAACTTGTGTCAGTGATGAATCATCAGCAGCAGTTTCAGCTCATGTTTATCCGTTCGGCCTGAAACTCGACTGTTTTGATCTCAGGGCTGTCAGAGCTTTGTGTTGGGTCACAACAGGCAGCAAAAAAGCTCTAAAAATACTCCGTCTGCTTCCTGCTCTGCACCAGAAGACAGACAGACAGACAGTCAGCGACTACCTGGAGAACACAGACAGAAACAGCCAAGTGACCAGAAACATGAAAGATAATGTTACTCTGTAACTGCTGGATTATAAATAAGCAACTTTCCCAACAAGTTTGGCATATTAACTTCATAAAAACACTATAAATCAGTCAGCTTGTTGTTGCTGCCTAAATGTGGCCAAAAAAATCTGTTATTGCAGGTATCAAGTGGCTTATTATAAATATCTTTTTTAAGCAACATCAGGACGAATTACTGTTTTGTTTCCGTATTAAAGCTTTTTTCATATATATCTTTATTGGGTTGTCAGGACATGATACATATTCAATCAGAAAAGATACAATTCACCCATTTTCCCCCCTTTTAGAACAACCCCCCGCCCCCCGAACCAGAGAGTCACATTCACATAAAATAAGCAAAAAACAATAAATAGTAATGATAATGAGAAAATACAACTCTCTCCCCCTCAAAGAAAAACAGGAGGGATGAACAGTAGCCAAATAAACAATGATGAAAAAAATAAATAAATAAAAATAAAAATATACATATATACATACATACATATACATACACATAAAACCAAACAAATAATAATACTAAATAAATAAATAAAATAAAAAGGGACATTTAGAGGAGATATACAGAATGCTTGGAAAAAACAAAGAAAAAATAGCTATAACAATTTGTATATGTTGTGCCTAGAGTTTGACCACCAAATCAGTATACTAAAAACAATTACTGGCCATTTAAAAGTTATATCAATTTATCTTAATTAGAACCCTCTATGTTAATCATCTAACGATGAAATAGACTCAATTAGGGAAAGAATGGGATTCCAAGTTTTATAAAAGTTGTCGGAGCATATTAGCGTATTAAGGCCTTTTGACCGTTGTTCCATTCAGGAAGCCATGACATGTTGGAGTGAGCCAGCATCCACTGAGGCAACTCAATTCAACTTATTATATTTTTATCTTTCTGTGCTTTTCCGTCACAGTGTGTTTAGGGAAAAAAAATAGATTTATCCAGAGGAGCAGCTGAGGAGTGATTGTGAGCAGTCGGCTGGTGAGAAGGGCTCAGATGGACAGAGGGAGTTTGTTTTACCAGCCTCCTCTTGGCTGGAGGAGGTGCTGCTCATATAAGCTCTTTGTGGTGTAGAGACGGTCCTGGCACTGACCCTCCACCTCCTCCACCTCCCCAGACCCCCACCTCCCCCCCATGCAGCCAGGGGGAGCCGGGCTGAGAGCCAGCTCCCCCCGGGGCTCTGGAGGAAAGAAATCACAGCCAGGGAAGTTAACACAGCAGATACATGAACCGAGGAATTAAAAAAAGAAAAGAACATTCATAATAACCACTGTTGGAGAGTGGAAAAGTGAGTAGTGTCTTCTCCACATAGTAGATTAGTCATCAGTGGAGATATTCAGACTGTTACTGAAAGTGTTTCAAGGTCGATCATGACACACTGAAGCAGGAAATCAAGTTCACGTCACAACACCAGGAATGTTTGATTCAGTATCGTGCAGTCTGGGATGTGTTATTGTTTATTTTCAGCACAACTGCATTCTCTATATACAGGATATATATATATATATATATATATATATATATATATATATATATATACAGTTGAAACCAGAAGTTTACATCCACTATATAAAAAGACACATATGCTTTTTTTCTCACTGTCTGACATGAAATCAGACAATCACTTTTCCTGTTTTAGGTCCGTTAGGATTAACAAAATTATTTCTATTTGCTAAATGCCAGAATAACGAGAGAAGGATTTTTTTAGACAATTTTTTATTACTTTCTTCAAAGTCAGAAGTTTACATACACTAACATTATTATGCCTTTAAACTATTTGGGAAAGCCCAGATGATGCTGTCAAGGCATAATAATGTTAGTGTATGTGCAAAAACAGGAAAAGTGATTGTCTGATTTCATGTCAGACAGTGAGAAAAAAAGCATGTGTGTCTTTTTATATAGTGGATGTAAACTTCTGGTTTCAACTGTATATATATATATCTAACATTATATATAATGTTAGATATATATATATATAGTGCATATATAATACAGTGTGCAGCCATCAGACGCTGATAAACCCAGAGGAGCATCGATGGTGGGAACGAGGTTGTGACTTCCATAGCGACTGCTTGATGATGGTTTTTTGACTCACTCGCTCGTTTCATTGCCATTTTTTGTTTTTTTTTTGTGAATGGAACATGCGAGCGGTGCTCGGGGAGCAATCATTGTCACAGCGCTGCCAAAACAAACGTCTTTGACCAGTTTGCCAAGAAGACAGGGAGGTCAGTGCTCAGAGGAGGGGGGGGGTTTATCCTACGGCGAGTGGCATAATGTGTGTGTGTGAGTCTATAACCACCGGGGTCTGGTCGGGGCAGTAAACGCCTCTTGTGCGTGCTCAGTGGAGTGATAACTGAGAGCAGGTTAGAGCGTGGACGCGCGGAGGAAGAGATCGGAGGTTACGAGTGTTTATGCTAAACAAGCATGTTCCCTCATAAAAACTAATTAGTAATCTTTTGTCCGTGAGCATAGAGCGGCCATGATTGAGCTCGAGAGCGCTCGAGTGTGCTCAAGCTGCTGGTGATCAACCTTATTGCCATCTAGTCAGCGCCTTTATTTATACATCAATTAAAGGCTCTACTCCAGCAAATAATGGGCGCGGAAACGCTCCAGCATCAATCATTCTGATGGTGGAAATGGAGATTTGATGTGAGCGTTAGAGATCAGTTCTTCTCTCTGTCTCTGTCCTTTAAAGCCAGCTGATGTTCTGGCTCCAGTGTCAGCAGCCTCTCCAGATGTTCCTTCTGCTGGAGGAGCGATAATAATTATCTGGGCTCTTCCTTCTCTGCTCCCCTCCTGAGCTCAACCCCCCTTTTCTCTGTATTGTTGGTCACGAGACCCAGTTTGTTGCCGTGGTTTGCATCACCTCTCATCTGGCGGTGGTGATGTTGAAGTGTGAGCTAGAGAGATAGAGTGTGTGTTCTCCTGTTGGAAGTTGCTGCATATATCTGCCAGCAAGTTTCTCCAAAGACTCTGCTGTGTGTCTCCTGTTAAGCTTCTGCTGCGTTGAGTATGGAGGTATGGAGCTCCTTCAGACTTCAGCTGATGGAGACGTTGGAGGACGCAGAGCTCCCTAGCGGGCGCTGTAATTGGGAACCTCGGAGGAGAGGGGGAAAATTCAATGTGGGATGAATTAATTCTTCCCCCTTTTATTCCGTGCCTTGTTCAGAGGTCCTCTCTAATCTGTGCTAGTGTGCTGGCAGATTGCACTGGATCAATTCACTGAGACAGAGACAGAGAGAGGAGAGGGACAGAAGAGAGAAGAAGAGGAGAAAAATCTAGAGACCATACTGTGCAGAGGTTTGGGGTAACAATTATAAATGTACAATACAATCTCTATCAATACTGCAGAAACGAGCCATAAGAATAATTCATAATACGGGTTATAGAGACCACACAAATTCACTATTCTTAAAATCAAAAACTTTAAAATTCACTGACCTGGTTCATTTCCAAACAGCACAAATCATGTACAAAGCAATAAACAATCTACTTCCTGGGAATATTCAAAAATTGTTTTTTTACAGAGTTGGGGGTTATAATCTGAGGGGTGAGTTCAATCTAAAACATCAGCGGGCACGTACAATATTAAACAGGTTTTGTCCTTCAGTTTGTGGAGTGAGGCTGGAACAGACTCAAGCAATGTCCAAACATGATCCAGTTTAAAAAGCGGTACAAACACAGAAAACATGGTTTTCACCAGGTACAGGGAGGAAGAAGGGCTTTAACAACCGGGTGTTTTCATAAATGATAAATTATTCATGTATTTGTTTATGTAATCTATTTATTTAAAAAAAAAAAAAATTGTATATATTTATTTTTTGTAAATATGTATTATTTAAATATGTATGTTTAGGGAAAATAAATAAATAAAAAAAGTGTTAATTGAGAAGTGGAGAAGGTTTAAATAAGCATATTATGCTTCATCTTACTCCTTTTGGGACATGTTGCGTTCACATTACAGCATTTGTTTTGACTATTGCTATTTTTTTTGTTTTGTTTTGATTATTCTCATTGGATGTATTTGTTTTTGTGTTTACTTTGTTGTGTTACTCGCACATGTTCCAAATAAAAGCTGAACTGAACTGAACTGAAGAAGCCCAGAAGGCAGAACCCTTCATCTTAAAGGTCTGTTGATGGGCCAGCATGTAATAAATGCCAGTGTTGCTAATTATAGCTGCAGCTAATGTTCCATTTAATGTCAGTATTACTGTAAATATGACCCCATCACAGAGACCATATAGTTTGCCACTTATCATATTATTTATTATTACTTATTTGTTTTCTTGCGGGGTGCTGCAGCATGCATCAGGGTTGGTTTCAAACATCTGCAGTTTCTTTAAAGCAAAACCATAAACAGGCTTTCATCCAATTGTTACACAGATTTTGACAGAAATATCCGAAAATCTGCAAAAGACAATACAATTAAATATGCATTTCTGTTGAGATAAACAGCTTATTTGTCTATATTGTAATTAAAAGACAGACAATGACATCACAAACGGTGAAAAACAATGTGAAAACCTGATTAAAATTCCATAAACCATAATTGCATTTGTGTGTATTTCATGTATTATTTAAGGAAGGTTACAGTAATGGGAGCTTAAATGACATGTGCTCCATGTCGTAGTCACATTCACCTTATCATATATTGTTTTTATCAATTATTATTGTTATTTTTTGTGACAGATGCACATAAAAATAAGTGCAACTTTAGCAAAACAGCATCTTGAAGTGACAATAGTCAAATAATGCTGAATATGGTGCACAAATGGAAAAGATTCATAAAGTGGTTGAAGTGAATTGGAAATGTAATATTTAGCTAAAGTTTGCTATATTAGCCAGAAGCAGACAAATGTTTCCCACCCAGAGAGATTATAGCAGTGAAACACTCTGTGTGTTTAGTTTAACAAGGCTGTGTGTCATTATTTACACCAGCAGGTCATCTGTCATTTGTTTATTCGTTTGTTTGTTTGTTTGTTTGTCAGCAGGTTTACGGAAAAACTAATAACCCAATTTTTCTGAAACTTGATGGAAAGCAATTTAAAAAAAAAGAACCCATTAAATGTTGGAGTGGAACCAAATCACAGAGCAGATAAACAAATTAATGTTCACTTTAATTAACATTACTTTGCTTGAATAATTTTGAAAAATGAGTTTGAGAAATCTTTTGAATTCAGTGCCATTCTGTTTACTTTCTTCAAGCCATGAAATAAATATAATTAAATAATTTATATACGTATAGATCACAGTGCAGCAAATAAGAACAATATTGAATACAAAATTAAAAAATGTATTGAATAAAATAATGTCAACTCAAGTTATTTAGAGTTTTAAACCACATCTAATGATGTTCATACCAGCAATGTGTTGGGCTGCATGTTTTTTATTTATTATCTTGTGTTTTTTATTTGTTTGATTTATTAAATTTGGTTATCTGTTTCTATTATTAGTTTTTATTGCGTTTGACTTTTAATGCTATACTGCACTGCAAAAACAGATAAACAATATCTACTCAATAAAATTGAGGCAACAGATTGCACAAATATTATTAATTAAATCTAACTATGTTACAAGTTGAGTTAATAACTTAACAGAAGTGCCTGTCAATTAAAAACAGACTAATTCTATTGTGTTGGATTCATTCAAAATTCTCTTGATTTAGAATTACAGACACATAAAGATTATATTTAATGTGATCAAAATAAGTAGATTCCATCTCAAACATTTTTATATTAAAGTTACTTAAACAACTGCCTCAAAATCAAGGACGCATTTATATTTAATACATTTTATCAAATATATGAAGTAAAATCAAATGACTACAGAATAATTTATTACAGTGTGTTTGAGCTGCATTTTATGTACGAAAACTGCTATAGAAATAAAATTATTATTATTATTATTATTATTATTATGTAATACATCTCATCATCTCAATAAAACAGTCAGTGATACTGAATGAATTCTCGGCCTGAGTTGGAGTATTTTTTTGTATCTTCAGTTTTTTAACACAGAATGAATTATTGAGATTGAACCGTTTGTCGAGCACAGTGAAGATTTCATTTCTGACTGAATGGAAACTGACCGTGACCATTATTCATTTTATTCCTTATTGAGATAACAGGACTTCTCTCTCTCTCTACTGAATGCTCTGGTTTCTGGTTTTATTCCTGCTCGTTACCTTCTTCTTCTGCACGCTTCTTCAAAAAAAACAACCTCCTGCACGTTTCTGTTCCATCTGAATCAATAACCTCAATGGTTGTCTCTTAGCATGTTGGTTGCCATGGCGACCATTTCCTGGATAGTGTAGTGTGCAGGGGGTGAACTGCGTGGGTACGCTGTGTGTGTGTGTGTGTGCACGTGTGTGTGTGTGCACGTGTGTGTGTGTGTGTGTGTGTGCGTGTGTGTGTGTGTGTGTGTGTGTGTGTGTGTGTGTGTGTGTGTGTGTGTGTGTAGTAATGATAGTGCGCCAGCCATTAAGAGACAGGACGTTTGCACTTGATTTTAAAAGTATGATGTCCTCTGACTAATGCGATCTGAGAGGACGGAGACTGTTTGTGCAGCTGAGGCGGCCATTTTTCTGCCTGCTGTATTTCTGAGAGTTATTGTGTGTTGCAGCGTAGAGTGCTGCGCTCCTCACATCAGAGAGAGGGAGCAGCAGAGGAGGAGATATGGTGGTGTGTGTGGTGGACAGATGAAGGAGGTGTATGTGTTGCAGTATGTGCGGCCCGCGGCAGGAGAAATGCTTCCTAAACACAATCAGCATCCATCAGACCAGGCTTACCTCTCCCACAGACAAAAGGTTAAATGCTTCACTAAATCATTCTCTTTCTCTTCTCTCCTCCCACTTCCTTCCTCACCTTCCCCCTCTCTTTCCTCTTCCTTCCTTACCTTCCAAACCTCCTCCTCCTCCTCCTCTTCCTCCTCCTCCTCCTCCTCCTCCTCCTCCTCCTCCTCTCCTCCTCCTCCAGCTGGTGGGCGGCGAGTTTGACCTGGAGATGAACTTCATCATCCAGGAGGCGGAGAGCATCGGCTGCATGGTGGAGCTGCTGTCCCACTGCGAGGTGACGTGCCAGGCGGAGATCTGGAGCATGTTCACCGCCATCCTCCGCAAGAGCGTCCGCAACCTGCAGACCAGCACCGAGGTGGGCCTGATCCAGCAGGTCCTGCTGAAGATGAGCTCCGTGGACGACATGATCGCAGGTGAACGACTCTGCAGCTACCAGCTTATATATATATACACTACCGGTCAAAAGTTTAATGTCTCAGTGTACTCTGAAATTAATGCACATTTGCAACATTTAAAATTCTTTATTGAGCATGATAGTGTTTTGAAAGTAAAAAAAAGATTCTAAATCACATTTTATGTTGGACTAAAGGACTAAAAAAAGACACAAAATGACTAAAAAAAGACACAAAATGACAAAAAAGACACCAAAAGACACAAAATGACTAAAAAAAGACACAAAATGACCAAACAAAGACACAAAATGACTTACAAAGACATGAAAAGAATTCAAAAATGGACAAAATAGCCCAAGACTCCATAGAGTTAAGTTGTTAACCCATTTCTTGTTCCCTGAAAAAGGCCTACTTGTATAATTCTGAAATGTACATTATTTTCCAGTTTTGGTTAAGCTTACCTTTTTTTATTTACCTCTGGCAGTTCACCACTTACCTTTGGACCCTTTCAAGCTGTTCATTTGACTTGAACTGCTTGAATTTCAATAAAAAACTGGAAAAATTGGGGTTTTGACCGGTAGTGTATATTAAAAAAACCTGAAAATTAATATATAAATAAAGAAGGGTTACATGTCAAAATCAATGTCACAATCAAATTTAAAATGAGAAATACCATAAAATAAAATAATGGCACTGTATCTTTATTAATATAGATATGTAAAAAAATTATAATCAGAGCAATTCAAATCAGAACATATATAACATTTATAAAAGTGCAGTTCAATATGATGAATTATGATGAAATGTGAGTGTATAATAGGATATGAGGCTAAAGTTAGGAATATAATATAATATAATTGAATGAAGTATCAGATATAACAGTAGCCTGTTAAAAAATATTATAATTCTGATTAAAAGCTGAGTTTTTGTCTTTGAGTCCCAAAGGTAATCATTCGTTTCTCTAATATTTGTTATTTTAATTTTCAGTTGCAATTTGTTTTGAATCATTCATTTGTGTAACTGATATTTACTCACTATGGCCTTGTATTTCATTGCAATATGTAAATTCTCTAAGTCATGCAGCTCTATGGAAGCAGCAGAATCATGGCTAGAAGTGGGAACAATGCAAAAAGGTGTTTTGTGTCATTTAACACTGTTATAACGACACAAATCATAAAAAAGAAAAAGCACAAGTTAAATGATGTATCCAATAAAATAGAAATCTACAATAGAAAACCTCTCTGCTCCATGTGAGCAGTTTTGTCAGATTTTTAGTGAATATTTGTCACATGACCAGAATCAATCACGACTTTATAGTGATTTTGAAGAAACATCACAATTTCTGCTCTCTTTTCTGCTGGAAAGCTAGAACTCCAGAGATATTAATGCCTGTTTTTAAAAGTTTCTTTCTATGATAAAAAACCAAACACGTTCTGAACCTTCTGAACCCCAAAACCTGCTGAGTGTACAATAATGATAGTTAATTACTCTTCTAATGTTATTTTAAACATTAATTTAATAGCATATTGAATCAGAAATAGAAGCATTTGCAAGATTAGCAAACATTCCCATGTACATTATACATTACAGACTTGACATTCTCACATCCTCAGGCTGTGTGAAGTGAAACAGTGTGCAGGTTTGTTATTTAATTCATCTTTTCCCACTTATCCTCAACATGCTTTGGCCTAAGTAGTGATTTCACTCAAGTGCCTTTCAGACTCACACAAAGAGCATTAACTCCTGCATGAGGCCGTGGGCTGAGTGTGTGTGTAGGAGGAGAAACAACAGTAATACCATGAGGAGAACCAGCCAGAGCCACAAAACACAGAAACTAAAGCTCAAGAAATAATCACTGGGCTTCTGCTCCGTGTTTTATTTTTGAATTTGAAGATATCTTTTCCTCATGTGATTTTTTCCTTCATAACTGAACTATTTCACGTGTTTGCCCTGCAGTCACTGATCCATAACACGCCGCCGCTGCAGCAGCAGAGTAATGACCTCACTGTGTTTGTGTGTGTGTAGATTTGCACTTGATTGCAGTTCTGCACACACACACACACACACACACACACACACACACACACGGCGTCTCTTTACATGATCACATTGACCTTGACTTCCCCTAATGATGCCTCCCAGTGAATGTCCTCTCCCCTCCCCCTCAGGATAATGTGCTTTATAACTCCTGTGACTTATTACGGAGCATACGCCGCTTAAATCAATTTAATGCCATATTTTACACACTCCCTTTCTGAACCGTGATTCCAACACTTTTTAAAAACTATTTAAAATGACCTACATGGATTGATGGCAGCAAACACAGAGCGGAGCGGCTTTGAATCTAGGACATTGTGTGTTTGGTCTCCTAGCGGTGAGCTAGCCTGCTGCTTTATTCCCCATCGCCGGGCGCGGGCTAATGAAATATGGTGGGAAGACTCTATTCATATCCAGCAGGCCTGATGGGAGAGGAGAGCCTCTGTAAGCAGATTGTGGCGTGCTGATGTGTGTGAAGTGAAAGTCGACGAGGCAGGAAGGTCGTTGTGACTAAACAAATACCTTTAAACACAATGCACCTTTCATTATTTGATAAAATATTCAGGGGGAAATATTCGTGAAGCCTTGTTTTTGTCGATTTCCTGACATGTAGTCATTAAACATTAAAGTTTGCGGTGTTAGTGAGGTTGTTGACAGGTTGTTATTCTGCACTGAGTGACTAATTGCCTGTTAAAATGTGAACAAATTAAAGGAAATCATTTTGGGAAATACACTTAGTCGCCTTCTTGGAGAGAATGAAATCAGAAGATTGACACCACTCTTTTATAGCAGGGGACCTGTTGTGCTTTTCCTTATTTTCTGTCACATATTTGTACTTTTACAATGTCAGATGTGTATGTTAAAAATTTTAAAATCATGTGGTAAAGTTATGTAAGAGTAATCCATTGTGAATGCTGTGTTAGCAACAGTTTGTTGTGTCTGGTTTCTATAAATGATGGTCTGCAGTGTTTACATTACATCACTACATACACCGCTACATGTAGCTACATGCTAACCTCAGGGAATCTAATAATCTTACTTGCAGATGTTGTTAATTTCTCCCCGATTTCGGGCCACGTTCCTGCTGGAACACGTTGGATTGTGTCCTTTTTGGTTTATTGTTTTTTTACAGCAGAAAGTGCAGCTACAGTGATGTTACAGTGTTTTCCCAACTGTAATGATTGTGGTACAAAAATGGGATTAGACAGAGGGTGCATAGAGGTGCAGCAGCCAGGGGCGGTATAAGAAAAATAAAGGGTTTTTTGAACATTAACCCTTTATCAGGCAAAGAACTATATTTGGTAACTTCAGGTAATATTTTGAGAAAAAAAAGTTGCAAATTTACTAGATTAAAGTGGCAAATCTACAAGAAAAAAAGTCGCAGATTTAAGAGATTTAAAGTGGTGAATCTGGGCGAAAAAAGTTGCAGATTTATGAGAATAAAGTGGAAAAAAACAATTTTTTTCCCCCAGATTCACCACTTTAACCCTTAATAGGACACTCATTGAAATACTTGCAAATTCCAAATTTCAACCCTAGAGAATATTGGAGGATATTACATACTGCTAGAATGTGTAAAAAAAAAAACATACGAAAATAATATTTTGAGAAAAAAGTTTACAAGATTAATGTGGCAAATCTACGAGAAAAAAATGCGCAGATTTATGAGATTTAAAGTGGTGAATCTGGGAGAAAAAAGTTGCTTTTTTCCCACTTTTTTCTCGTAAATCTGCAACTTTTTCCGCACAGATTTGACACTTTAAATCTCTTAAATCTGCGACTTTTTTTCTTGTAGATTTGCCACTTTAATCTAGTTAATTTACACCTTTTTTCTTGAAATATTACCTGAAGTTACCAAATATAGTTCTTTGCCTGATAAAGGGTTAAAGCATAAACATGTTTTAGTACAAACCTGAAATGAAATTATGATCCTGAAAATAAGTATAATATGACCCCTTTAAATGTCTGTATGCTTTATATGAAGCTAGATTAAGTGGGATATTATCTTATTTTAGCATACAGACTAGAAGCAGGAGGAAACAGTCTCTGTTTTTTATTTTACATTTGTTTTTTTTTTTACAATATGCTGTTAGGGAGATTCTTTTCTTTCAGTCCATTTGCTAAACCAAGCTAATCAGATTAATATAAAGTGTAAACAATCCCGACAATGATATTAATATCATTATTTAACTCTCCAAAAATTAACATATTTCACTACATATCAACTTATTTCTTCAAATATATTTTCATCAAATCATGTTTATTATACAGTTTATTATTGGGTCAAACTCATTACTATTTATTTAAAATAATTCAGCAATTGTATTCATGTACATTGATAGATTGATTGATAAGCAGATAATATAATATAGATATGGGTTTGTATTTTGAGATTAGTGAGTTTGATAACTATGAAATATAAAATAATCTAAGTGTTTTATATACTACAATCCCAATTCCTAAAAAGTTTGTACATTGTGTAGAAGGTAAATAAAAACGCAATCCAATGTGTATATTTACAGAAATGTATCAGTTTGAACATAAAGTTTCTAAAGTTTCTAAAGTTCTTTGTCACAAATTATTGCATTCTGTTTTATTTACATTTTAGACACATTTTAGGAATCAGGGTTGTAAATAAAAGAGACATAAAATAAATCAAGTCTGTGAGTAGGAACATTAGGATGAGGCAGTCTGGGAAAGAAAAGAAAATAGATACACAGCTCCAAGATCATCATAACGTATGATTGATTTCTTCTAAAGATTATTGATCCACGTTCATTAACCAGTGTAAACAGTGTGAGCGTGTCCCTGCAGCAGCTGTTAGCTAACGCTCTCTGTGTTTGTTCAGCTTGTAGCTGAGAGTACTTAACACTTCCTCAGCGACTTTGGCTTCATATTACCTGATGTATTAAGATCAATTTACACTAACGCAACAAGAATTTACATTGTGGTGTTCACAGTGAAGGCAGAATGCTGCTGCAGCAACTCTGCTGCAGACTCCAGGCTGAGAGTGTTTCTCTGACTGGGCTGATTAATGCTCCACACTCTGCGTATACAAACTCTGTTTTATTAATGACCACACTTTATTTTATCAGAGAAGTGTCAGTAGAGGGCTGAGTCACACACACACACTCATGAGAACACACTCGTACTCACTGTCTGCCTCTGTGTGTGTGTGTGTGTGTGTGTGTTTTGTCCCAGACCTGCTGGTGGACATGCTGGGAGTCATGGCCAGTTACAGCATCACAGTCAAGGAGCTGAAGCTGCTCTTCAGCATGCTGAGAGGAGACAACGGCATCTGGGTGAGTCTGGACACTCGTAAACATGTGTTATTATATGTTATTATAGTCTGTGGCACTCGTAGGAGATGATGTGTGTGTTGTTATTGTTATTGTTATCAACACGGATATTTGGGCTTCAGCTTCAAGTGGAAATTGGAGTGTCTTTAACTTTTTTAACTCTGACGTATTTCCCAATGGAACTGAACTTTGGGGGTGTGTGGTTCCGAGAGGGATTTTAAATAAAATCCTATGCATTTCACTGGACCACAGAGTCTAACATTATGCTTCAGAGGACCTGAGGAGACCTCCGCCTCAGTGGTTCCAAGTGAAAACATTAGTTACGTACAGTAACTCCAGATTTTATGAATGATATCCAAACATACATACCTTCCTATTTCTCTCTATAAGGTTTGCAAAATTCTAGGAATTTTCAAAGTTGGAAACTTTCCATGGGAATCATCAGGAATTGATGGGAATAAATGGAAGTAAACTGGGTGATGTACACTTCCGTATTTCTGCTATTCCTCAATCACATGCACACAGCACACTGCTTACTGCAGGGCTGCTGAGGCCACGCCCACCACGGAGGCCACGCCCCTTAAGTAATATTCAAACTCAACATTCATGTTTTTGTTGTTCAATAAAAGAATTGATTGTTTAATAAAATAATTAAAACCTGATAAAGTTCTACTTTCAAATAGATCTGTTGAAATGTTTTTTTAATTTGTAATATTTCCCAAATTCCCCAGTTTAACTTCCCTTGAAAAGTTTCAGGAAATTTACTGGAACTGTACCACCCTGTGCAACCCTCCTTTCTATATTGCTCTGCTAGCGGCTACAACCATAACTATGACCCCAGATGGAAGAAGAGCTATTTTATATCACAGCTGTGGGTCGCTAGTTGCCCAAAGTGTCAAATTTTTGTGCGTGCAGGATGCGTCATCAAACATTTGAAACGGTTTTACAGGAAGAGAAGAGACAGGGGTTTGTAAAATGACTGATATGGATTCTTTTGACACATATTTGGCATATATCAAAAGATGAATTAACAATTAGCCATAGAAACATAGGTTTAAAATAGGAAAATGTATTTTTCATTTCGCTTTAAAAGACACTTCATATCTGTTGGTGCTTTACAGCTGCTGGGCAACAAACATTATAATTGCAAATAGTGGGGGGAAATTATAATGTCAGAATTATTATGTATTGTTTTATACAGTGTGTATTTTTTGCTCTAAAAGCCTAAATTTGGTGGCCTATTGTACATTCTAACTTCCACTACTCCATCGTAATCATTGCATAGTTCAATTAATTATTGTAAAGGAGAATACAGGTTCTTCTATGTTTTATTTAAGGCATTACATTTTGACAGTCTTGTAAATAATTTGGTGGACTCTGTTAACACATCCATGTGCTCTTATTTTGAAAGGTACATGTGTTTGCTTTTATTTTGAAGGCAGGTCCACTCGTTAGCACCCATAAAACAAGTGGAGGCTGACTCTCTTCCAGTAACGTTAGCTAGTTTAGCTAGTTTAGCCTCACTCAGAAACTGGAGCTATGCTAGCAGAGAGCTGCTACGGTTGCCATGACATCAAGTGTTTGATGTCCTGACTCTGTTCCAGTTGTTTGTTCCCGCGGCGACAGCGGAGGACTGATCTGTGAGCCTCCCGCTGTGGTCAATGCTACAGAGTTAAAAATATAACAATTCCCTATTCTGAAGTAGCGGCGGACATAATTTAGCAACGGCGGACTGCTGCTACTGAATGATTGTAGCAGAAACCTGCTGCTACGGCTAACACTGCAGAGGGAGGAGGAGGTTTAATTTAACCCTCTGATGGCAGCAACACATGGATTAGAAAGTGTTTTTATGTCTCTGTACGGTTCTAGTATTCATGATACTATTTTAATTCCCTCTGCCTTATAAATGCCTTATTTTATAGCTAAAGTGAAAGCAACATTTCAGTTTAGATTCGTTCTGGAAAAATGCTAAAGTTTGTTTTCACTTTTCTTTATTCTCTTAGTCTCTAAAAGAGTTTGTTAGCTACATATCCCTTCTCTGATATCCCAGTAACCCAGGGCTCATTTTTGTGGAAGCTAAATGTATTTTGTAGCAGATTAATTATACAAAATGAGTTGTTTGTTGATCATTAGTCTGCATGTCACTTAATGGGAGGGTTGTGCTAATAGACAGGAATAACAGAGGATGGCTGCGTGTCTTTGTTGGATTGATTTGTGAGTCAAGACAAGACAAGACAAGAGCGATGTAGCTCACGTTTCTCTCTCATAATCAACGTGATTAAAGCAGCAGAGGCCTGACTGTTACTGCTGTTAGAGTGATAGAACCACGATGAAAAAAAACAGTGGCAGCCTAATCAGCTGTGAAGGTGAAACGCTCTTTGAAAATGGTTTGTTTTCCTTTCGGAAGCAGCTCGCTGACATATATTCATATATAATAAACATATTCTGCAGCACCACAGGAGGAAATCTTATTTTGATGCCTTTGCGCCGCTAACAGCCGTGGAGTTATGTCCATAATAGGAACTTTCTCCAAGTTTGGTACAAAAGTCTTCCTGGACTCAAGGATGAACTGAGTAGATTTGGAGATCAAAGGTCACTCTGACCTCACAAATTTTTTTTTTGTACGTACACTTACTCTACAATTCATATGCAAACTATGAAAGCATTTCACACGCAATTCTCATAGGATAATGATGCACTAATGACATTTGATATTTAAGAAGCCAAAGGTCAAGTTTACTTTGACATCAAAATGTTCTGCAAAACACTTTTATGGCCATTTTTGTGGTGTTTATTTATGATCGTTATTCAAGAGCAGGATTACTTGTTTCTGCATTCAGATTGTTTTACTCTCAAACCTCTTCTCTTGCACTCAAAATATCCTCGCTCACTCTCAGATTTTCTGTCCTTGAGCTCAAAACGGTGTGTTTGCAGCTCAGATGTGATTGGTCAGAACCATGCTGAGCTCCGCATTGGCTGTGGATTTTTTATAGTGTTGTCACGATCAAGTTACAAATACGGATACAAGTTTTGAGAGTGCACGCAAACAGTTTGAGAGAGACAAGCAGAAAGACAAGTGAGAGTGAAGAAAATGCGTGTAAGCGACAAGTTTTGAGTTCAAAGACAAGGAGTGAACAATGATATGTTGAGTGCAAGAGAAGAGATTTGTGGGAGAGAAGTAAAACAATCTGAATGTAAAATCAAGTAATCCTGTGCTAAAACTGAGAATCCTGGTCTTGAATAAAGACGGTTAATCAACAGCATAATTATTCAAAGATATAACTCAGGAACACAAGGAGACATTGTGAGATTATTTCACATTTAGTCGGCTACTGAATTGACTGTTTGGACTGAAAGTCCCGCCCTCAAAAGCAGACTGGCCAATCAGAACGCTCCGATCAGGGTCCAGAAAGATTATAATCCTTTTGTTAACTAGAAACAGCAGCTACATCATACTAATCATGCTACATAAGGCACATTAATCCAAAGTCGATAGAAGTAAAATAAAACTCATAAGAGATTGAATTCAGTTTATGATTGTTGGAGCAGCAGAAAGACAAACACGTTTTATTTCATCTTTAACTTTTTCTACTTTTTCACTGTCGGCCCAAACACTTAAAATGCCAGAAAGGCATAAAGGCACATATCTTAGATAAAGTTCTTATGTAGTTTGATTAATCTCCTTTACTTGAAGAATCACGATGAGCCACTCAGACACCTGACTCCTTCAGGCTTTCCACCTGAAAAA
This sequence comes from Centropristis striata, assembly GCF_030273125.1. Lineage (NCBI taxonomy): Eukaryota > Metazoa > Chordata > Actinopteri > Perciformes > Serranidae > Centropristis > Centropristis striata. Next base: position 36,839,388 of record NC_081531.1, on the reverse strand, counting down.
AATCCACAGTTTTGACACAGTTTATTGTTGAATGTTGGGTAGAAACCTCCAGCTGCTGATTCCTGCTGACTGTTAGAGTTCACGTTAAGTGGCTCTGAATGAGATTAACTGAGGTTCTCTTAGTGAGAACCGGCTCACCATGCTGCCTGATGTCATCATGCTAACTGCTAACTGCTAACTGCTGCTTTCTGATTGGCCGCTGCTCTCTGGTTTACTCTAAACGCTTCACTGAGGTTATAACATGAGGTTATAACTGCTGCTGGTGTCCCCAAACCAGCCAATATCCTCTGCTCCTCCTCCTCACTCTCCCTCTGCTCCTCCTCGTCACTCTCCCTCTGCTCCTCCTCGTCACTCTCCCTCTGCTCCTCCTCGTCAGTCTCCCCCTGCTCCTCCTCGTCACTCTCCCTCTGCTCCTCCTCGTCACTCTCCCTCTGCTCCTCCTCGTCACTCTCCCTCTGCTCCTCCTCGTCACTCTCCCTCTGCTCCTCCTCGTCACTCTCCCTCTGCTCCTCCTCGTCAGCCTCCTCTCTGCTCCTCCTCGTCACTCTCCCCCCTACTCCTCCTCGTCACTCTCCCTCTGCTCCTCCTCGTCACTCTCCCTCTGCTCCTCCTCGTCACTCTCCCTCTGCTCCTCCTCATCACTCTCCCTCTGCTCCTCCTCGTCACTCTCCCTCTGCTCCTCCTCGTCACTCTCCCTCTGCTCCTCCTCGTCAGTCTCCCCCTGCTCCTCCTCGTCACTCTCCCTCTGCTCCTCCTCGTCACTCTCCCTCTGCTCCTCCTCGTCACTCTCCCTCTGCTCCTCCTCGTCACTCTCCCTCTGCTCCTCCTCGTCACTCTCCCTCTGCTCCTCCTCGTCAGCCTCCTCTCTGCTCCTCCTCGTCACTCTCCCCCCTACTCCTCCTCGTCACTCTCCCTCTGCTCCTCCTCGTCACTCTCCCTCTGCTCCTCCTCGTCACTCTCCCTCTGCTCCTCCTCATCACTCTCCCTCTGCTCCTCCTCGTCACTCTCCCTCTGCTCCTCCTCGTCACTCTCCCTCTGCTCCTCCTCGTCACTCTCCCTCTGCTCCTCCTCGTCACTCTCCCCCTGCTCCTCCTCGTCACTCTCCCCCTGCTCCTCCTCGTCAGTCTCCCCTCTGCTCCTCCTCCTCAGTCTCCCCTCTGCTCCTCCTCGTCAGCCTCCTCTCTGCTCCTCCTCGTCACTCTCCTCCTCGTCACTCTCCTCCTCGTCACTCTCCCCCTGCTCCTCCTCTTCACTCTCCCCCTGCTCCTTCTCTTCACTCTCCCTCTGCTCCTCCTCGTCACTCTCCCCCTGCTCCTCCTCTTCACTCTCCCCCTGCTCCTCCTCTTCACTCTCCCCCTGCTCCTTCTCTTCACTCTCCCTCTGCTCCTCCTCGTCACTCTCCCCCTGCTCCTCCTCTTCACTCTCCCCCTGCTCCTTCTCTTCACTCTCCCTCTGCTCCTCCTCGTCACTCTCCCCCTGCTCCTCCTCTTCACTCTCCCCCTGCTCCTCCTCTTCACTCTCCCCCTGCTCCTTCTCGTCAGTCTCCCTCTGCTCCTCCTCTTCACTCTCCCTCTGCTCCTCCTCGTCACTCTCCCTCTGCTCCTCCTCGTCACTCTCCCCCTGCTCCTCCTCGTCACTCTCCCTCTGCTCCTCCTCGTCACTCTCCCCCTGCTCCTCCTCGTCACTCTCCCCCCTGCTCCTCCTCTTCACTCTCCCTCTGCTCCTCCTCGTCACTCTCCCTCTGCTCCTCCTCGTCACTCTCCCCCTGCTCCTCCTCGTCACTCTCCCTCTGCTCCTCCTCGTCAGTCTCCCTCTGCTCCTCCTCCTCACTCTCCCCCTGGTCCTCCTCGTCACTCTCCCTCTGCTCCTCCTCGTCAGTCTCCCTCTGCTCCTCCTCGTCAGTCTCCCTCTGTTCCTCCTCGTCAGTCTCCCTCTGCTCCTCGTCAGTCTCCCTCTGCTCCTCCTCGTCAGTCTCCCTCTGCTCCTCCTCGTCACTCTCCCTCTGCTCCTCCTCCTCACTCTCCCCCTGCTCCTCCTCGTCAGCCTCCTCTCTGCTCCTGCTGCAGGAGAATCACCAGCTGGTCTCTGATTGGTCCACAGCAACCCCCTCCTCCATCCCTGCACCTCCTCCCCCCGCCTCCTGCACCGCGCTCCTCTTCCCCAGTCTTTTCCCATCCCTCCTCCCCCAGCAGCCTCTCCAGAGACCGATCGATTAAGGGTTGCCATGGTATTGATGAGGTGTTGTCGAGGTGACTGAGGAGTTATTGATCCACTGGTGGAGCTGTGATGTCACACCGTGGGTTTTTTAACAAAGTATCCCCCTGTGGGCCTTTTATAGTCACATAATAATGATAACTCTCCTCTCCTCTCCTCTCCTCCTCCTCCTCCTCTCCTCCTCCTCTCCTCCTCTCCTCCTCCTCCTCCTCCTCCTCCTCCTCTCTTCCAGCCGAGACATGCTATCAAGCTGTTGTCAGTGTTGAACCAGATGCCTCAGAGACATGGTCCTGATACCTTCTTCAACTTTCCAGGACGCAGTGCAGCGGTGAGACTCAACACACACACACACACACACACACACACACACACGCACACACACAAACAAACACACACACACCTGGAACATCAGCCACATTTATTCATTATTCAACGTGTCCTTAACGGCATTATTTATTGCATTTTCCACCAAATCACCTCTGCTTCCTGAACCCATTACGTTCGGGATTCTTGGAATTTTGGTTCACATTTCCACCAGTTTTGAGTCTTTGTAATGATAATAATAATAATAATAATAATGATAATAACTTTTATTAATATAGCACCTTTAAAAACAGCTTTTACAAAGCCAAAAGCAGGGTAACAACAGAAGGCTAAAGCGTGCAGCTGAATGGACAGAATCAGGGTTAAATGAATACAAGAAGACAAAGATGCGGAATAAGCAGACAAATTATTATTTAATTAGTTATATTTATCAGGACAAAATAAATACATTTTATTTGATAAATACAGAGTAGAAGTAAACCATGAAGTGAAAGACAAAAAGACATACATACACATACATTATCAAAAATAAAAAAGATGTTATTATATATTGTAAATTATGTTTTTGTGATATGCTACAAGCACAGAAAAAAACTACAAAATACTGACTTGACTGTTGTTACATTCAGGAAGGTGAGTTGGTTAAAAAACAAAATAAAAATGTTTAAAAAAAGTTTGAAAATATAAAAAAAAATAAAAAAAATATGTGTGTGTATATATATATATATAGTTGGTTAAAAACAAACAAAATAAAAATGTTTAAAAAAAGTTAGAAAATATTTAAAAAAATTAAAAAACAAAAAAAATGTGTGTGTGTGTATATATATATATATATATATATATATGTGTGTGTGTATATCTATATGTATATATATATATATATATATATACATATATACACACACACATATATATATATATATATACATGTGTGTGTGTATATATATATATCCAGGTTCATAAACACAAATAAAGGTTTAATTAAGGTTGTATTTTCAACGGAGGACACTAATCAGTGCATAATGGACATAAACAGTTGTAGCGGGTTACATGCAAGCTTTTGTTAGGTTATTACGGTATCTGTAAGACTGGGCCAACCATTATTATTATTATTGGTTCAAGCTGGAAACAACTTGTGGTTCAAACCAATTTATTTCTGGTTAAAAAAATGCTCCAAATGCTTGGAAATGAAGTGTTTGAACCGGAACAGAACCAGTTCCATGCTGTTATCAGTCACAGATGTTTATTGGCTGCTGGACACTGAAGGGAAAGTAAATGAGTGAGTGTGATATTGATGACTTTAAACATGATCTGATGTGTTTCCTCCCCAGGCCATCGCTCTGCCGCCCATCGCCAAATGGCCTTACCAGAACGGCTTCACCATCAACACCTGGTTCAGACAGGATCCACTCAACAACATCAACGTGGACAAAGACAAACCGTACCTCTACTGGTGAGTACACTGGAAAAAATGTTTGGAGAAATGACAGTAAACGCTGTCAAATTACATCAGAAATAGGGCGTAAAATTAAAAAATGTCTTTTAATTACTGGAAATCAAAGAATAGCACAAAACTTTTACTTTACTGTTATAAACTGTAGGAAACACACAATTTTGCTGTAAAAAAAATAAATATAACATTTTCATATAAAGTTAATGGAGAAATAGCATAATGTCACAATGACACAATTAACCTAAAAATAGCGGGAATGTTCAGTCTAAATTACAGTTTCTGCTGATATTGAAATTTAAATTTACAGTCGAAAACCCACTCACTGTATTTTTTACGGTGAAGTTCTGGCAACCAAAGCTGCCGGTAATTTACCGTAAACTAAACAGATTATTTTTTTACAGTGTACACTGTAAAAAAGGTTTGTAGAAATAACAGTAAAACTCTGTCAAATACATCAGAAATAGGGCATAAAATGAAAAATTGTATATCACTTTTAATTACCGTAAATCAAAGAATGTCACAAAACGTTTACTTTTTTCTGTCATAAAGTGGAAGAAACACACAGTTTTGCTGTAAAATATAACATTTTCATGCAAAATGTATGGAGAAATACCATGATGTGTGAATGAATGACACAATTACCCTAAAAACAACAGGATTGAAGATTAAATTACAGTTTTTGCTGATATTTACATTTAAATTTAGAATAGAAAATCCACTCACTGTAATTTTTACGGTGAAGTTCTGGCAACCACAGCTGCCGGTAATTTACCGTAAATTAAACAGATTATTTTTTACAGTGTAGAACCACATTCATCTGGACTATTACATAACAAAAATCCCTCTGAAGGGAACTTCAGCACTGTCAGAGTCTTTCTATCGGCCATAAACCTTTTATTATTATTATATTTCCTGTTTGTCGACCCCATGACATCACGCTGGTATGTTTGCCAGCACAGTTATAGAAGAATCAGAAACATCAATGATAAACATTTTTTTTTTTTTATGTGTGAGTCCTTCAGGATCACAGATGAAGAGTTTCTTTGTAGATTCTCCATATTTCTCAGCGCTCATACAGAGATAAAAGATGCAGCTTTCCTTCCATGGACAGGAGTTTTTTAAATGCAGCAGAACTTTAAGAGATGTTCCTGGTTGTGTAAGCACTTTACCTCTCGTTGACCTTACAAACTGCCTCTCCTGCTTCTGCTATCAATATTGATCCGAGAAGAAAAGCGTGCAGCTGTAAAAAGCAAGTTCAGAGCTGTTCCTCGTAGAAGTCAGAAGGCATTCTGGTTAAAGTAAGAAGAAACTAAGTGAGGTAAACATAAATGACGCAGGTTGAGGGTGAGCGCGCTGCACTTAATCACAGTCTGAAAGCACTCAGCGGACTCAGACTGCTGCTCAGAGAATAAATAAATAAAAAAACGACTAAACGCTGTTCTCACTGTGTGCACAGTGACCAGAGTTACTCCAGGCTGTTTAACAGGGCTGTCGTGATAAAAGAAGAGGTGTTTTTCTCTCTAAATGTGAATTATTTTACCAATTAAGCCAGGGGTGTCAAACTCTGGCCCGTGGGCCAAATTTGGCCCGCAGTGTAATTTTATTTGGCCCGCGAGCCAATATCAAATTATTATATTATTATTGTACTTTAAAAGCTGACCCGCCGGTATTTTACGGCACATTTACCGCTAATACTAGATTTATTATTGTTATTTTATTTTTAAATGTATTAACCTTATTGAAAAACTTTATTTTGATATTTAAATCAGAAGGATGCAAATAGAAAAGAGGCATACGATTGTTATTTAATTTTTATTTAATAGATTAATGACATTGATGTGTTTTTTATTTGAAATTTGATTTTGCATGTCTGCACTATTTAGTTATATATTGTATGTTTATAAGCGTTGCTGGTTCCATATTTAATGTTAAAGCAAAACATGTTTGGTAAATATTAAAAGGTTTATTTGTTCAATGTTGGCCCGCGATTTTATTCAAGTTTTAAATTTTGGCCCATTGTGTATTTGAGTTTGACACCCCTGAATTAAGCCATTCATATATTAGCCAAAATGTCAACTTTACAATGATGTAAAACTAAGAGCCTCACATCTGAGAAGCTCTCCTCAGATAATGTAATGTACAATTAATAAATACAATTTCCCAAACATTTTGATAAATTGGCAGCTAATTCTTGGCCTTTATTTCAGTTGCAAACCCTTTAAACATTAAAATAGGGAAGCAATAAGCAAAACATGCACCCCAAAATAAATACATATTTTTAATATTAATTGCATTAGTGACATTTCAATATTGCTGATTCTTTTCTGGGAAACCAGGCATTGAGGTTCTGTAAAGTATCAGATAAAACACAAACTACAAAGAATGTTGTTCAGATATTGTAATAAAGCTTTTATTCTATGTAACATTTTCATTATTAAGATGATAAATAATTGCATAGTATCTAAATTAACCTCAAAATATAAGGTGTTTATTTCAGGCAATCAAAAGCTGCTGGAAAAAAAGATTGTTTTCAGCCTTAAAACCATTTTTAAAGTCAATGTTGAACATGTAAATTGATTCTTTGGCGGTTGTTTCAGCCCAGCTAAAAATCCAAAGCTTTCTTTTTTTTGGGAGTGTTTAATGTAAACTTTTAACCTGCTGTATGTCACTGCAGTGTGGGTTGTTTATGCCAGTAGTTCTCAACCTTTTTGAGTCGCGACCCCCAATTTAACATGCATGTTGTCCCTGACCCCCACTCACTGAACACAATCTCACACGCACAGTTCAGATCACCCAAAAAAGAAACAAAATGACCACAAAAAGACACAAAATTACCAAAAAAAGACACAAAATGACAAAAAAACACAAAAAGACCAAAAGAAGGAAACAAAATGACCAAAAAAGACACAAATTGACCACAAAATGATTAAAAAAAGACACAAAATGACCCAAAATGACCAAAAAGACACAAAATTACCAAAAAAGACCCAAAATGACCAAAAAGACAAAATCAGCAAAAAAAGACACAAATTGACCACAAAATGATAGAAAAAGACACAAAATTACCAAAAAAAGACACAAAATGACAAAAAAGGAAACAAAATGACCAAAATAAGACACAAATTGACCACAAAATGATAAAAAAAAGACACAAAAAAGACACAAAATGACAAAAAAAAAAAAAAAAATTACCAAAAAAAGACACAAAATTACCAAAAAGACCCAAAATTACCAAAAAAGACCCAAAATTACCAAAAAGACACAAAATTACCAAAAAAGACCCAAAATGACCAAAAAGACAAAATCAGCAAAAAAAGACACAAATTGACCACAAAATGATAGAAAAAGACACAAAATTACCAAAAAAAGACACAAAATGACAAAAAAGGAAACAAAATGACCAAAATAAGACACAAATTGACCACAAAATGATAAAATAAAGACACAAAAAAGACACAAAATGACAAAAAAAAAAAACAAAATTACCAAAAAAAGACCCAAAATTACCAAAAAGACCCAAAATTACCAAAAAAGACCCAAAATTACCAAAAAGACACAAAATCAGCAAAAAAAGACACAAATTGACCACAAAATGATCAAAAAAAGACACAAAATGACAAAAAAGGAAACAAAATGACCAAAAAAACACACAAAATGACAAAAAAAAACAACACAAAATGACCAAAAAAGACATTAAGTGACCAAAAAGACTGAAACACATGAACACTTTAACACAGTGGAGACAGAGCTGACTTCCAAAATGATTTGTTGACCCCCAGAAATCATCTCGCGACCCCAATTGGGGTCCCGACCCCAAGGTTGAGAACAGCTGGTTTATGCCACAGGATGATGGACTTTTTTATTTGCCAATGAGCAGCGAGCTCCTGCAGCTGCTGGCGACTCAGAGAGAGAATCCAAACAGCATTTCCTGCCACGCTGCAGTGACACAGAGCAGGTTGAAAAGCTTCAACGTGTGTTTTGTTATTTTTATTCCAATCATCCAAACATCTGCTGCCTCAGAGCTGATCTCATATCTGAAGGCACCTTGTAGAGGATTCTGAACCAGTATTGTCTTCAGGGATTGGTTCATCTTGCCTAATAAATGTCTTTTTTCAAGATAAATCTGCACATTGTCTTGCGAGCAGCCCAGGGCTCACCTGTGTAATAATCCTGCTGTTAAATCATCTTCCACACGGATCAGATGGATTATTATTATTATCTTTTCAGCACACAGAACCTGAGAGAGAAAACCCTTTTATGTGCACCGAAAGTCGTACATGTTTTATTTAAAGTCATGAAGGAAAAAAGACAAAAAGTCTTCAGTGTGTTATTGTTGGCATACGGTTACACCATGGTCATTTTTATCATATTATCTATGATTATATGACAATTTTTGCTGCCAGTTTTTTTACCATTTCTTTTTACATTGAATTAAAAGTTGCATTGGAAGAAAAAAGAAAGTTGCCTTAATTTTACTGTGTTAAATGTGTTTGACATATATTTATTTTTTATTTTTTTGTTATGTTATTTTTTTTACATATAATTCTCTATAATTTAACATTCAAGACCATTAAGCAATTGAATAATATATGTATATATACTATAATGTCCCATTATTTTAATTTACAGATTTCATTGTCCATTTTCTGGATAATATTTGTAATAAAACTAATTGATCTGTTCTATGGCATTTGAATTTAATGTAGAAAAAAAACCTAATAATAATAATAATAATAATAATAAAAAATAAAAAATAAATAAATAAATAAATAATAATAATAATAAAAATATATATATAAATGTTTAAAAATGTTTTGACTTCCAAATGACATAATAGCAACATAAAATATTTATAATATATTTATTTTTATTAATGATATTTCTTTCGTGCCTGTTTAAGAGGGTAAACTTTCTGCAACTCCTTTGTGATGAATAAATTCAGTAGAACTTCTCTTCATAAATAACGGAGAGTTTCTCTGATAAAGAAACATAATGATCATTTAACCCAGCAGACTGAGTGTTAGACAGGAAGTTAATAGATAAACAGATAATGAATCAGAACATAACTTTAAATGTCAGTGCTCTCCATTACGTGGAGCCTCTCCTCTTCTCATGGCGGCGGCGTCTGGCCCCGGCTGGCCTCACGCTGTAAGAGCTCGCCGTTAGCCACCATAAAGCTTCATTAGCTTTGACCTTTTGATTTAATTGAACTCCTTTACTCCCCCTGCTTGGCTTTTTCTCTCTCCTCCTCCTCTTCTCTCGGTGATGCTAACCGGCGGCGTCCCTTCACCGTTTTTTAATTTATTCTGAAAAGAAAAAAGGTTTTTGTAAAGCTGCTCGTCTGCAGGAAGGATGACACAGTAACAGATAACATCAGAGAAGAGTCATGATGTAATCCTGCTGCCTTAGTCACCGTTTGTCACGTTGTCATGGTAAAGAGCGAGGGTCCCCGCAACGCTCTGGACCGGTCTTATCGTGCTCCTCCTGCCTCCTCCTGCCTCCTCCTGCCTCCTCAGCTGCGTGATAGATAGATAGATAGATAGTTAGATAGATAGATAGATAGATAGATTACTTTATTCATCCCCGAAGGGAAATTCGGTTGTCACAGCAGTCCGGTATTCAAGTACAATAAAATACAATAGAATAAAATACTGAGGTAGCATAAATAAAAACAACAATAGAAAAAAAACACAGAACAAGAACCCTTAAGAAGTTAAGAAAAGAACATCATCAGCTGGTAGGATGGTTGGCAAGATGATGGTAATAATTAAACTGGTGATATGATGCAACAATGCTATAGTGACTAGACGGAATATAATAATAATAATAATAATAATAGTACAGTATATAATATAATATATATATAATATAACATAATATGATATGTAATAGTAGATAATAAACAATATAAAAGTAAAATGAAAAAATATAAATAGAGTAATTACAAGTAAAGTAATATAATATATAGTAATAATAGTAATAATAATAATAATGATAATAAATAAGGCCTGTAAGGCCGGTATAATAATAATAGTAGTATATTACAGTATATAGTAATAATAGTAATAATGGCAGCAACAGTATATATAATAATAATAATAGTATAATATTAATAACATAGCAAAGTGTCATGCATAGGTTTAGTGCATGTCAGTAATGTTGGTTCTGCAGAGGTAGATGAGTTGTAGAGTCTTTTATTGCAGAAGGAAGGAAGGACTTCCTGTCTGGTTCTTGCAGCAGCAGGTTGAATGAGTGTGTGGCTGATAACACACTGTGTGCTCTCCTTCTGTGCTCCGGGGATTCACTTAGGAAGGATTTCTATCTGCTGTGTGTGTGATCCTTCAAGGCCTGTTTTAGAGGTGAAATGTGTCTTGTTGTTTCTGTGGAGCAGCTTAGCCGTGAGACTTGGAGGTTTCCACGTGGAGGTTAGCAGTGTGGGAAGAGAAACATGATGAGGGAAGGGGATTAGTTGTGTTTTTCCCTCAGACCTGTGATCTTGGACCCCTGGTGCTGCTGCAAAGAAGCTGCTTCAAAATCCAGCTTTTATGAATCATACAGGCTTAAATAGTGTGATGTGTGAATGTGTTTTGGTCGGTTTAGTATAATTTTATGTGTGAAAAGATTCTTCTTCTCCTTTTGATGAAGCTTACCTTTTGCAGTTCCAGCAGTAGCTGGCAGCAACAAATATATTACAATACAGCTGGTCTGACCAATCAGACGACAAAACATGGTGAAATTTAGTTTATTTTAATCACACAGAAGCTCAAATTATCCACCACATGTTCACAATGTAAAGATCAACAAACTTTAAACAAACTTTAAACAAACTTTTCTCCCTGAAAGTCCTGAATCTGAAAAATAAATAAATAAAAAACTGCTGTAAAATATATTTTTTCACTTTCATATGGTTCAATTGTGTAGCAAACATCAGTCCTGATCATAACAACCATATTTATTCTTTTTCTTTGACCTTTTGTATTTTATAGTGGTAGCTTACAGCAACAAAGATATTATAATACAGCTGGTCTGACCAATCAAACTCCACAAAGCTGCTTTCCTTTTTTAATATCTAATGAAACATGTCATTTTTACTCAAATCTAATGAATCTCAATGATGAACATGTCATTTAATTACACAGAAGCTCCAGTCATGGAGAAGTAAGTTATTTTAAAAATATAACATGCTGGTATACTAACAAAATATCAACAAAAATAACAGCAAAAATAACAACAAAAATAACGGATCGGTACCTGGACTCCAGGACTAAATTAATTAACATTCCACAATAAAAAGATCAACAAACTTTAAACAAACTGTAACTAAGTTTACAAAGTTCAAATCTCACATTTTTTTAGTAATGGACAAAAATTTCTGCATGAAAAACTGTGATAAAATGTTAATAAATATTATTTGTCACTTTCACAAAGTTATTTTTTAATGAATACAAGTCTTCTGCAGTTATAGTGGTAGCTTGCAGCAAAAAAAGATAAATTAAACTATTCAACAGGGTTAAAATATGATTTATTGTTGCTTCGCTTCTTAAGAAAATATCCATTTAAAACATGTAATCTTAACTGAAATCTAATGAATCTCAATGATGAATATGCCATTTAATCACACAGAACCTCATATTTTGCACCACTCATGCAGAAGTGGCATAATTAGTTTTAATTTAGAGCAGTTTGTGACTGAAAGAGGAGTTTTTAAAAGAGCACACATCTTGAATTGATAACAAACTGACTTAGTGTAACTCTCGTTCTCTTGCAGTTTTCGTACCAGTAAAGGAATCGGTTACTCGGCTCACTTTGTGGGAAACTGTCTCATCGTGACATCGTTGAAGTCGAAAGGAAAAGGCTTTCAGCACTGTGTGAAATATGATTTCCAGCCTCGTAAGGTAAGAAAACACACACACACACACACACACACACACACATAAGCCGAATCCCCAAGATGAATCATTTCTAAGGCTCCGTTTACACGAGGACGCTCTGAACAGAAGACCTAAAGTGGCGTCTCGTCTTCACTTTTTATTCCTGGTTTAGACGAGCGTTTTCAGGAGGAAATCTGCTGCATACGGTGATCTAAAGTGTGTGAAATGTGATTGTATGCAGCCAGGCGGCATCACTTAAAGCCATAAGAGCATCTTTGGGCATGCAGAAGTTTTCACGCCACACATTTTCATCAGCTACTCCTTCCACAAAGTTCTCCTCCATCACTAGATCTCCCAGGTCTCCTCCAAAGCCCTCTGGCTGTTTTTGGTAATTTAGTGTCTTTTATGTTCAATTTGTGTCTTTTTTTTCAGTTTGTGTCTTTTTGTGGTCAATTTTGTCTTTCTTTGGCAATTTTGCATCTTTTTTGGTTATTTTGCATGTTTTTTGGTCGATTTCCGTCTGTTTTTGTCAATTTGTGTCTTTTTTGGTAATTTTGTGGTCAATTTTTGTCTTTCTTTGGCAATTTTGCATTTTTTTTTTCCAGTTATTTTGCATGTTTTTTGGTCAATTTGTGTCTTTTTTTTGTCATTTTGTGTCTTTTTTGGTCATTTTGCGTCTTTTTTGGTTATTTTGCGTCTCGTTCACAGCCGTCTGGCTCCTCCCACCAATCGCTGCATCCAGAATGTGATGGAGGTAATTCCAGATCCTTCTCTGTTCACTAATACTATCTGTACATATCCTGGACATTTGGTGGAAAGACTCCTGTAAGTTTATTAGAGCTGCCAGAGCAGCTTGAAGGTCCCACCATGGAAATAATCCCACGTTTCTTTATTTCCTGTCCTGGAGCATGTATGTGACGTAAACACATACGTGACGTGAGCAGATCAGATCAGAGTTTTGTGTCTTGTCAGTGTAGACGACACGCTACGGAGGAGAGGATTACACTTTTACACTTTGGAGGGTGGTTTCAGATTTTTGTGTCTTTAAGCCCCAAAAACGCCGTCACCGTCTAAACGAAAGGCACTTCACATAAAATATTTTGTCGTTTTTACCCGCGAGCGTCCTCGTGTAAACGGGGCCTCAGTGTGTGCAGACTTTAATAATCCTGAGCCTTCTTAGACTTCTTAGACTTCTTAGACTTCTTAGACTTCTGAGGCCTCGTCAGGAGAGTCGCTGCTCTCTTCTTCTATCTGTCGCTGCTCTCACTGTGGAGTGTTGATGAGTGGAGATAAGGTCTGTCAATTAAGACCTGCACACTGCCCTCAACCGCACTGTCAGCATTCTGCCACTGTTCTGCACACACACACACACACACACACACACACCTTGCATGCACACATAAACACACGCATCCACTTGATGAGATGGCCTTCTGCAGTATTTGCTGACCCAGTAGAATCTCTGCGCTGCCTAACAAAGTTCCCAGTGGTTCCATTTGATCAGTTTATAAGTGGCCATGTCTCACAGCATTTTGTCCACCGTGTGCATGTGTTAATGTGTGTGTGTGTGTGTGTGTGTGTGTGTGTGTGCTTGCACACTCTTGTGGTATTGTCCACTCTTATGTGATGCATACACAAGCAAAAAATTCAACCTTCTCCCCCCACTGCAGTCTTCCTCCCCAGTTCAGTGTTTCCTCCAGGGAGCCTGTGTGTGTTGTCACCAGGGAAATGTTTTCTAATCACACACACACACACACACACACACACACACACACACACACACCTACACATAGATGTGCACACACATGCACACTATTAATGATGTGTGAAGGTGAGCGTTAGGTTAGCTTTGGAGATGACTTTTGGTGATTGAATGAGGTTAGCACATTGTAATCTTCCATGTTAGCTAACAGGCTAATGGAAAGTTAATGCTGTTAGAGAGAGAATCTCAGGATTGCAAATATATAAATATTAAAGCCAGATATCTTGATGAAAACACACAACAGTGAAAGCAAATAAAATAAAATAAAATAATTAAAACATCTAAAAATAATCTTTTTTTAATGCATGTCAGCTCTGATACTTAACTGTGGTTAACTGTTTTAAAAAAATATATATTTTGGGATTCATTTTAAATATATATTACTGTCTTTTAATGCACTGAGCTAGGGAGAAACAGTTTTTTTGTTTCTGTGACTGTAAAGTGGATCTTGAATCATTGCACCAGCTAGTGTCAATAATAACCAGAAGTTTGTTTATTAAATTAAACTTAAAAACAAGTGTAAAAGTGCAAACAACTAATTTCAGTGGTTTAATCAGAATATTGAATTTGACCATTAACAGTGTAATGGTCAAATTCCCCCAGAGTCTGGGATATTTCATTGATTAGCAAAATAATGTTAGTTTGCAGAGTAAAAATAAAAAAAAAACTGCTGATGTTGTTTTGTATGAAAAAACTGCATTGGAACAAAGGAAAACAAATAAATCATTTTGCATAAAGAAATGCCTAAATCAACACAAAACAACAATTCTGAAGAGAATCTTTCACTTGCACTGTTCAAATATCAAACTTTCTCATTATTTAATTTTGTGCTAAAAAAAAAAGTATTTATCATCTTTCTGCATGTTTTTGTTTCAGTGGTACATGATCAGCATCGTCCACATCTACAACCGCTGGAGGAACTCCGAGATCCGTTGCTATGTCAACGGTCAGCTGGTCTCCTACGGCGATATGGCCTGGCACGTCAACACCAATGATGTAAGACACATTACTGGCTCATTACTGGTTCTACATGCAGAACTATTACATAGAAAACATTCTTTACTTGGGGACATAGGAGACAGAGTCAGTTCTGAATATTTAATTAATTATTCTTCTGCTTCTGGTTAAAAAACTTTGTTTAAAGGAAAACTTTTCAGATTTTTAACCTGGATGGAAGCCAAACAGCATTTATCTGCATATGATATCAACACAAAACCGGTTGAAAAGTTTTACTTTAACCCATTAAGGCCTAAAGTGCCTGGAAAAAAATGCCTGTAAAACCTCTGGGCGATTTTCAAATGACCCCCTAAAACCTGAAGTTTTTCTGGAAATTCAACACCTACTAAATAATAGATATTTCAGCCTCTGTAGCAGATAAAAATGAAATTCAAAAAGTATTTGAGAGCTTATACCCGTGGCTTTCATACGAAGTTGAGTTTATTTGTCCAAACCTTCAATAAAGTTTTTTAAAAAATCAACAAACTCAGCAAATGTTACATTTGACTGAATAAAAAAGCCTATGCATAATACTAATACATGCCCATTAGCAAGATGCTAACATGATATGACCACTGGAAGAAATAGACATAGTTCTCATTAGCCTACTCTAATAATAATAATAAAAAAATATATAATAATATTAATAATAAATAATAATAATACATTTTATATATTGCACTTTTCAGGGTACTCAACGGCACATAGAGTAATATAAGACATAAACAGTCATGATTTCTTCGTCTAAAAACATATTCCTCATCCATAAATGCCGGTCGATTGGTTCCGAGGGTTCAAAGTCCAGATCAGCAATAAAATCATCGGCGCTGTTTTCATCAGATCTCTTCCGTCACTTCCTGCTGAGCTCCTCCGCTATAGATATATATCTATATAGATAGATAGATAGATAGATATGCCTCCGTCGTCTTCCTCCATGATTTAAAGTTCTAGAAAAGTCCGATGTTGCATTGTGACACTCCCGCATGTATTCTGATCATGTTCTGATGCATTTCATTGGCCAAGAGACCGAAAATAGGTGGAAAAAACTACAAATACTACAAAATGACATATCCGCTGTCCCGGCCTTAATGGTAGAGTGACGCAACAGCGCTCCCGGTTTTAATGGTAGAAATCCGGTAATGCTTTCCCGCCTTAAATGGGTTAAGCACAAAAAACAGCTCCTATAAACCCTGATGTTGCTATTAGAAGTTTTCTTCGGCAGCGACCTCAGAGCTCCAGAGCGGCTCTGGCGATGCTCTTCCCTCCTATCGTGATATTGGCAAACATCGGAGCTTTGCCCTCTGCCCAGCTGCCCTTGGGCCTCGTTCCAGCACCGCTCGCCCAAACTCCAACTTCCAACTTTTCCATTTAGCAGGGGACAGGTAGCCTGACCTCTCAGTGGCAGCAGAGCCTTCATTACGCTTCCTTCCTTCCCGCTTGGCTCTTGACATTGCTGCAATTACCCAGGGCTGGTGTTCTTCTCTGAGAGATTCCTTGGCCTTGGGGTAAAATGTCTTTAGTTCATGCAGCTAACTGAAAACAAACATACAGTAAACAAGTATAAGAACAGGTCTGGAAACGTGTCGATGCTATCAGGGTTTGTTTTGTCCTGAAGGCTGCAGATAAAACTTCTTTCATCACTTTGAAGGAGCAGAAGAGTAAAGATTTCATTGTGATAAAGGCGATCAGAGGGATGGACGTGATGAAAGGAAGTAAGAGCAGGTGATGGTGAAGTTGTAACGGAACGATCGGAAGCGAGCCGCGATCAAAAGTTTATTGTTGTTTATTGTTTGTTGTTTATTGTATTCTTTTTTGCCATCCGCTGTGTTCATCACTGCAGAACAGCACAGACTCATGACCAGATACTGAAAATAAATAAATTATTAACTCTTCACAAACAAACTTCTTCTTTCAAAGGTTTTGAATGTGTCCTGAAACTGAAAACACATAAGAGAGAAGTTCATCAAAGCTCACATTTGTTTAGTAATGCTATAGAAAAGTGTTGACTTGACCCTTGTGACCCTTTAAAAAGCTGCTCTGATGTCCTTATAAAACAGAAATGTCTGCGTCAAAAACTCTTTGAATCTTAAATTTATAAATAAATCTTATTTCCACTTTCACTGTGTTGAACCAACACCAGTCCTGATAATAACCTAGAATTAATTTATATTTTTAATTTATTGGTTTATTTATTTTTTCTTTTAACCCATTAAATGCTATTTTTTCCACATAATGCTACTTTTGTTTTGAATTTATAATTTTTCTGTCTACTAAATGCTAGAAGGTCAGATTTTATTTAATTATTTCCGGAATATGTCAATGATGTGCAAAAAATAAAATAAACTTACCTTGAAATATACTATATATGAATGATTTAATTTAATATTATAATATAATTTTAAAAAATCCCCACATTTATTAACCAACACCAGTCGTGATCATAACTTCCAAATATCCATTCTTTTTTTTTTTTAACCCTTTAAAGCCAATTTGATTACATTATTACATTTTGTTAAGAAAAAACATGAAAATGTATTTATATTCTGTGTATGAAATGTTAAGGGGAATATTATAGATTTTGTTCACAGACTGAGGTATGTCAGTGATTATCAGAAACGTTGATTTGATGCATTTCATGAAGCAATGTGAAAATTTCTCAATCTGGTGGAAAATTGCTAAAACTACAATTCTGAAGCCAGAGCTGGAGATCTGATATAATGCTTGATTCTCTGCTGTCATGGCTGTGGAGCCAAAACTTGTGGCTTTAACGGGTTTTAATGGGGAATCTAGAGTCTTTATTTTGGCTACACAGTTTAATGTGGACCTATTATTGGAGCTGAGGCTCAACTTATGAAATTCTAAAACAAACAAACAAAAATGTGACGTGACAACGACGCTTCGTGATCCATTTTCTTTATTCTTTGATCCCACTAGAGTCCGTCTTGGCTTAAAAAAAGGCTCTAGCTATTACTCTAATGGTTATTGAGTGTTCTCAGCCCTTTGTTGAACAAAGACCTTAGTGGCGGATCTAGACCAGTTTTACTGTGGGGGCCAAGGAGGGGCCAGTGTTTAATCAGAGGGGCACATTAGCACATGAAAAAATGGCAAAGATGATATTTAAGCATTTAAAATCTTTGAATGTCTTGAAAAAGACACAAAATGACCAAAAAAGACACAAAATGAGAAGACAGAGTAACCCAAAAAAAAACCCACAGAAGACATAAAAATGACAAAAAAAGACACAAAATGACCAAAAAAGACACAAAATAACAAAAACAGACACAAAAAAGACACATAAATTACACCAATGACAAAAAAGACACAAAATGACAAAAAAAGACACAAAATAACTAAAAAAGACACAACAACAGACAAAAAAATTACCAAAAAGACACAAATGACCAAAAAAAAACACAAAATGACTTACAAAGACACGTAAAGACATGAAAATTATTTTAAAAAATGGACAAAATAGCCCTTTAAGACTCCATAGAGTAAAACTATTATACAATGTAACATTCTGGGTTCCTTTTGTGTACAATGAGATATTGTTTGAACAAAAAGGTTAGAATTGTTCCATTGTTCATTGTTATGACTTGATCATTTTATTATTAATTTGACACAGGGGCCAAAGGCTTCTTCACAGGGGCAGTGGCCCCTGGAGGCCCCTGTGTAGAACCGCCACTGAAAGACCGCCATCTAGTGGGCTCAGAAAATAAAGAACATTTTTCAAAAAGCTTCGTTGTCACGTCACTAGTGATGACACAGTATATTGTGAGTTGATCTCAGGTGTTTGATATGATAGCTAATGTTTCCTTCTGTTTTTTTTCTCCAGAGCTATGACAAGTGTTTCCTGGGTTCGTCAGAGACGGCGGATGCTAACAGGGTGTTTTGCGGTCAGCTGGGAGCCATTTATGTATTCAGTGAAGCTCTGAACCCGGCTCAGATCTTTGCCATTCACCAGCTCGGCCCGGGATACAAGGTGAGAAAGCACCCGAGTCACATCTTATCAATCGGCGTAATGTAAATGTCTGCACGCTTTACTGCACATCAATGTCACACACTGTCTGGCAGGAAGAATATCATGGCAACCTGAGGATTTCACTGTCGCTGTTACTTAATGCTGCAGCAGTAGTCAAAGCCATCAATCATTCTTCTGTATTGGTGCCTCTGTGGTGGATATGTTGAGGTTTTTGGCTGTCAGTTAATCTATATGCAGTTTGCTGTAGGTTTCTTTTAGAGTGCAGTAATACTGGAGCAGGACTTCTATGACAAATAGTTTTGCTTCACTGAATGACCTCAAGTCATACACCACGAGTCATATTCAGGTTTTGAAATTTACTTTTTTGTCCACCTGTGTCACTAAAAGGATTAGAATCATTTTTGTTTTTGCTGGATAGTGCAGCGGTCCGATCTAGCAGCCACAATTCATATTCTACCAGAATTCAGGGTCGCTCGTCCGGTTCCTGATTTGCACTATTTTCCACTTTTTCTTTTCTTTCTTTCTTTTTTTAAATGTTTTTTTACAAATAATTTCTTATCACGGAACTGACAGTCTTTTGTATGATCTGGTCAAGAGCACATTACTACTATTACTACTACTTTTTGAAGTGACAGAAGCTAGACTGTAAATAAATATTTCAACCATTTACCTATTTCTTTTAGCCAAAGTTGTAAGTTATCAGCGAGCTATTTACCCATTTATCTCAAAGTTAACCATTTTTAACTGTTTTATCTATTACTATAAACTATATATCTGAACTATTCATACATTTATTTTGACTATTTCAACTGTTTATCGATTACTTAGCTAATCTGTTCTTAACTTAACTTTCAGCTCACTATTTGAACCATTTATACCTTACTTTGAGCTAGCTATTACTTAGCTAACTGTTTCATCTGTTCATCTGTTACTTAGCTAACTATTTCAACTGTTTATCACTTTCAGCTAACCATTTATGAATCTTTTTATACATCAACAACAAGTGTTTATCTGCTATTTTAGCTAACTATCTATTTTAGCTAATTATCTTAGCCATTTATCAGCTAGCCTTTGGCTAGCTATTTCAACTATTTATCTATTTCTTTTAGCTAGGTTTTTCAACAATTATTTTTTCTGTGGCCTAGATGTTAGGAACCGGGCTTCTAACTGGAGGGTTACTGGTTGGAATCCCAGGACTGACAGACTGAGGTGCCCTTGAGCAACTAACCCACTGGTTCACTGGCATGTAAAAAAGGATTAAAGGGTTATATGCAGAGTTTGAATTTCCCCAGTGTGGGACTAATAAGGGAATCTTAATTCATACATTACTTTTGGCTAGCTATTTCAATTGTTTATCTTTTACTTAGCTTACTATTTAAACCATTATCTTCTAGCTAACTATTTCAACTGTTCATCTGATACCTTTAATTAACTATTTGAGACATTTATCCATTATTTTTTACCTGTTGATTTGACTTGTTGGCTAGTTATACAGTCAACCACAGCACTTGGTGTTCAGCTGTTACAACTGACTTAAAAGTGGATGTATTAATCACTAATCATTTTTTTCTCCATATAATGACACCACAATCTTTTCATGTATCCATTGAAATGGAAAGTACATGCATCCCCTGTGGTGACGTTTCCCTGGTTGGGAATCACTGGAA
Organism: Centropristis striata; assembly: GCF_030273125.1. NCBI lineage: Eukaryota > Metazoa > Chordata > Actinopteri > Perciformes > Serranidae > Centropristis > Centropristis striata. The sequence goes on along the minus strand of NC_081531.1, from coordinate 36,819,119 downwards.
GATAGAACAATACAAGCTTGTGAAAGGGAGAAAGGAATAATATATAAAGAAATAATTTACTTTGCAACACTTAAAATGATCTAAAAGGCATGTGTTATGTATGGAGCATCTTTAAATAAGAATACAGAGAGGAATTGAGTGTAGAAGAGGTAATCCCACTCATACTGTAACCCTGATGCAACAATTTTTATTGTCCAAAATCAAGTTTTTGACAGGAGAGCTGTCTTCATCGAGGTAATCTAATAGGTGCAGGGACGTTTTTCATTTTGATTAATTCTGCTCCTGTCAGCCAGAACATCTCCGCTATGAGTGTGAATTCCTAATTCACTTTCAGAAAGAGGCAGATATTTCAAATTCTCTGCAGTAGATCATAATGTGGTGCCGCTGAGAAGACATGTTGTGGTTTTAGTGAGGGGCGTGGCTGCTATTACTGACTGATTTCCTGGGAACTTCTTGACTACCTAGATTTAACTGCCCACACTCACTTTTAATGCAGCCCTGTAAATGAACAAAGTCTTGGTATAAAGTTAAAGTGGATGAAGCAGATTGAGATTAAAAGGGCACAACGAGAAGTAAATTGCTACACCGTTGCTTAATAGCTCCTGGGAAATCACACATTGATGTTCCGAGTTTGCAGTTTTGAAGTATGCGAGGGTGGATTTTTGCCTTTAAACTCAAAATCTAGACAGAGAACTTTGCGTTCCCGTCATACTATAGAATTATTCAAATGAGGCTTCACCATGTTGGGTGTTAAGCACTGATAGCTTTAGAAATCAGCATCTCTGCCTTTTGGCCTGGCTACCAGAGACAGCTGAGATGTGGCAACACCTTGCCAGCTGTCTGCTCCTTGTTTTGGCAGCCTCGCACGCCTCGGGCCACTTACAGCTTGTTTATGAAGGTGTCCAAAGCTGTCAGGATCTCAACACCACGACACTGCAAGGGGATCTGAGGCTGCTGATGTGTGCGAGAACAGCTGCTGATATTTCCACAGCTCCTTAGAAATCAGAAATTTAGCTTTAATTACCAAAACCTGATAAGGTGACACCGATGGAGAGCATGCAGAGATTGTAGAGGAAAAGATCCTCCTCTCCAACTCTCTCCCTCACATCACAAGTCCTGTTATAGACTCAAGTCCTCTCATGTTCCTCCTAATGATGGCATGCTCGGGGTTTGCTGCTTCTCGGCCATGAATACTGATTCGTCTCTGTGTCACGGCCCGCGGTTCCTGAGGCTGATCACTCAGATGATTGCCTCTCTGCATGGCGCAGAATGGGGCTCCTCAGATGCCCAGAAGAGACCATTAAATGGCTCAGTTGTTTCAAAGCCGCGGGCCTCGGTGCTGCTATTGTAATGATGAGTGCGCAGGTTTTTCAGCAGGCTGAAGGAGAGCGGCGGCGGGACGCAGCTTGTGTCACACAGCTTCCTGTCTTAATGCGAATATACGGAGGCTGGAGCCTGTTCTCATGGCTACACACAGATGAGGACGGTATAAATGGCTCCTGGAGTATTGCCTAATCGGTGTTGAAGAGAACTGTTCTGTACAGTGTATATATATATATATATATATATGTGTGTGTGTGTGTGGAGCCTCTTGGTCCCATCCACTGTCACTGTTACTGTTCAGTAATGAGGAGCAAAAAGCAGACAGACACTCTGCTCGCTCCGCTAAACAAGCCTTCAGCACTGTGAGGGTGTTCAAGGTCTTCTCGCTCGGCGCGGCACATGATGGCCGACACACTGAGTGTCTGTACGCGGAGCTGTTCACCACTTCCACGCTCTCTAATGACACCAGGAGGTGGACTATTACATCTCCTCTCTCCGTGTGGGCTTTTAAAGAAAGTTTCTGGTTGCTTGTCCTTGTTTGGCGTGTGTGTGTGTTCTGTGTAAGGCCCGTCACTCACATGTTTGACTCTCTGTGTGTGTGTTTGTGTGTGTGTGTGTGTGTGACTCTGTGTGTGTGTGTGTGTGTGTGTGTGTGTGTGTGTGTTGCTGGTTGCACTCTTCATCAGGAGTCCAGATGTCCTGATTGCAGAGCAATGCCAACAATCTGGCCACAGCGTAATTAATGGAGCGTGTGAGTGTATCTGGACACCTGCATTGTATGTTCCTGTGTGTGTGTGTGTGTGTGCGTGTGTGTGTGTGTGCACATGTCTTGTGTGTATTCGTCAGATTTTATAATACCATTATGTATCTCTGCTAGGCATAAGCCTGCAGCGGATCATGTGTTTATCAGTCTGTCCACAGGTCATCCTGCAGACGACTTTACCCGTCAGCTGAATTTAGTTTTTTTGTACATTTATTAATATTCGTTCTAAGGACCTCTTGTGGTTGCGGTGGGTCACAATATTTCATCATTGACTCCTCACTCCTTTTAAAGGGGCTGTACACAATATTAGGAACATTAATATAGCAGTAAATTATTATTTATTATGTAAAGATTTAGTGGAGTAATGGCCAGATAATCAGTGGTGGAATGTAACTAAGTACATTTACTCAAGTACTGTACTTAAGTACAATTTTGAGATATTTGTACTTTACTTGAGTATTTCCATTTTATGTTACTTTATACTTCTACTTCACTACATTTTGAGGCAAATATTGTACTTTTTACTCCACTATATTTAGCTGCCAGTTTTAGTTACTTTTCAGTTCAAGATTTAACATAAAAACATAATTAATATGAAATGTTTGCTAACATATTAACATGTTTTAAATTGAACATCATAAGAGTATATTAAGTAGTAAAAATGAGCCCTACCTTGAGAAAATTAAAGCGGTCCGTACATAAATGCATCAAAAATAATAACCCACCAATATATTTTTAGAATATATAAAACAATCCAAGTGGGTCCATTCTGCATAAAAAGTACTTTTACTTTTGATACTTTAAGTACATTTTGATGCTGGTACTTTTGTACTTTTACTTCAGTAAGTTTTGAATGCAGGACTTTTACTGTAGTGGAGTAATTTCACAGTGTTGTATCAGTACTTTTACTTAAGTAAGGGATCTGAATACTTCTTCCACCACTGCAGATAATGAACTCAGACTCCCTGCTTGTGTGTTTCAGTCTGAGCTTCTCTGTTGTTGTTGACAACAAACAGCTAAAAGTGGTCGTAGCTAGTAGCTAGTAGCTAGTAGCTGGTCTGGCTGTGCACCATGTTAGTGCACGGTGCTTATAGCTGGTAAGGCCTCCCCGACCCGTGGAGCTGATGCAGGAGCTTAACGACCACCTGCCGGAGGTCACACTGTTACCGTAGCTAGCGTTAGCATAGCAGCCTGCTCAGCCAACACATGTTGGAGATGTGCTGTCAATTACATGCACTGCCACTTTAACCAGGGAGCCAATAGATCAACAAGTGCTTTAAAAAAAAAAGATATTTCTGGCAATCCACTAGACTAAAACCAACTGAGGATGGATCCCTGTTTTTGCTCTATTTGACAGAGAGACATTGTGTTTGAGACAGGACAGGGAGGTTATCTTATGGTGCGTTTACATTTTTGAAGTTTGGAGTTATTGTCCCATTTGTTGTTTCCCTATTACGTTTTGTTAGGGTTTTAATATAGTTCGTGTGAGTGATGAGAGTGTGAGTGTGTGTGATTCCCAACTCTAGATTATCTGTATTAATTGAAGTGTTTATCCATGTGACAACCTCAGTGAGTTGCTGTGACTCAGTCTGGAGGACTGGTTGTCATTCAGCAACCTGCATGGCTGAAAGGAGAATATGTGTGTGTGTGTGTGTGTGTGTGTGTGTGTGTGTGTGTGCTGTTATCACTGCAGACCAGTGTCGTATCTGCAGCTGTCAGCTGTGATGCAGCCAGGAGTTGTTGTTGTTGTGTGTGTGTGTGTGTGTGTGTGTTCATATAACCAGGTGAGGGGCACATGTTTTAAAGCTCCGCTGTGTAAATCTTTATGTATTTCAAAGATACTCCTCCGTACATCCCTGATTACTTTAAAGAGTCAGCAAAGCTTTTTTAACTTCCACTAACCTGCCTCCGTCTTTCAGCATGGCAGCATCAATAAAAACTCACATTTCCGCAGCCAAATCTATGCACAAGAACACACACGCACACACTTTATAAAAGCACCACAATAAATGGGCTTACACTGCAAAAAATGTGCATCTTAATAAGCGTATTAATTCCGCTTTCAGGCTATTCAGTATTTTTTTTTCCGTGCTGAGGGCCCACTAACCTTCAAAATAAACCGAAGAGCAATTTATTTGTGTTGGTGATTGATTATCCTTTCACATGGCTGCAGTATTCCAGGTTACTTTAATGGAAACACTTTTAAAAACAGCTGTTAACTATACACTTTAACACCAGTCATCAGCGCTTGTATTTCACTAAAGTCATGTGAAAATATACACACAGGCATGCTGTCCTGCTGTGATGCTATTTAATCTGCCAAGGATGTGTGTGTGGAAATTGTGCTTCAGATTCTGATTATAGATTTTAAAAGTGAGCTTTTTGTGCCACGATCGACCGTGATAATGGAAGGAAGGAGATTGTTAAGACAGTAGCTTTGTATTCAGCCTCTGGATGGAGATAAGGATGTTTTCTTCAGTCGTCCCCATTGTGCAGTTCTCTCTTTGCTTCGGTGTGAAATCACGTGTTGCATGGTTAAAACCGCTCAGGGCGCATTTTTCTGCAGCAGACCTGAGATGAAAGGTTTGGGAGGAAGACGGGCCTGCAGGTCTGTGAGCAGCCTGGGGCTTTCCTGTGCAGTCAGGCTGAGCAAGGCACCTGGGGAGCAGCCGCTCTGAGGAGAGGCGCCTCCTTCCTGGAGCTGCTGCAGCACAGAGCAGCTCGCTGGCCTTTCATCTGCAGGCTTCATGTGCATCAGCATCGCTGCAGGACACGAGGACCCTCAGACCTGCAGAGACAGACAGAGACACAGTGCAGCCTGCAGTATCTGTTCAGACAAAACAAATCCAGTTTTTTAATCATTTTTGTGTGAGCCGTACAGTTCTTTTTAGCTTCCTCGTGCCAAATGTGTCAGTCTCTGAAATGGTGTTACAGTGTGAGGAATTAATAATCTCCCAAGGATCATAATTACAAGAAAAATTGCACAAAATAAAGACAGAAGCTTCTGGAAAAGGTTCAAGTTTGGGCTCAGTGCCTGACAAGTGGAATGAGATGTGCAAAAAATGAACAACACAAATATATCTGTTTATGTCCGAACTTTTGTGTGTTTTTTGTTAGAAGTCAATTGCTGACCATTTAATTAAATGGTCAGCAATTGACTGATAAAGAAAATATAGAGCTATTAAGGTATTTATTTTATATTTATTCTTTATTTAAATGGTCAGTAATTTACTGAAACTGAATATACAAAACTATTTAGCTAAATAATTTTATTTTCATTAATCCTTGATACTGAACATACAGAGCTATTTATTTTATTTATTCTATATTTATTATTATTTATTTATTTATTTATGTTTAAATGGTCAGCAAATGTCTGATATTGAACATACAGAGCTATTTAGCTATTTTTAGATTTATTCTTTATGTAATTGGTGTTACTGTGCGAGGAACTAATATTCCCAGGGATAAAAATGACAAGGAAAATATCACAAAATAACAAACAAAATAAAGACTTTTGAAAAAGGATCAACTTAGTGCAGGACAAATATAAGATAACATGCAGGAAGTGAGAGTGTCCGTTCTCTGTGTGTGTCTTTTGTTGGAGATAAATTGGGAGCTGTTATTCTGGGCTAATTGAATTAGTGCCCTGTTAGCGCTGTGTTCATTAAGCTAATGCTGTGTTGTTTACACACGGCTCATGCTGCAATTAAGCAGACTCCATTTTGGCTGTTGAGCTTGTACACACACACACACTCACACGTCTCCGGACCAAGGTTATTATATATATATATATATATATATTATAGTTAACGAAAACTAACGAAATAACGAAAACTAGAATTGAAAAAACATTTTCGTTTACTGAAATAAAAATAAAAACTAGAGTTTTTAAAAAAATGATAACTAACTGAAACTGTATTTTGTGGTTACAAAACTAACTAAAACTAACTAAAATTATAGTGAAAATGTCCTTAGTTTTCGTTTTTGTCAACTTTTTTCATTCATAATTCAGTGTTTCTATTAGAACATGCAACACATGGTGAATATGTTTACTGAGACTGGGATGTTTACACTAGAACCAAAATACAAAACACCCAGAACTGTAAGAGTTAATAACCTTATTGGGGCTGAGATGATAAACCAAAGGAAATAAAGGAAACATTTATTATGACCTCTTTGAATCTGGCACCAACACATAGCCCATTACAAAAAAACTAAAACTAACACTAAAACTACTAAAAACTAAACTAAAACTAAGCGTTTTCAAAAACTAAAAACTAAACTAAAACTAGAAAACTCACTCTAAAAACTAACTTAAGTTGGAAGTGTTTGTCACACTTTTTTTAATAATCAAATAATGAAATTTTTTTTTTATTAAATGGTCAGAACATACAGGGTTACTTATCTGTTTATTTTCTTTTTTCTTCTTTAGTCTTTATTTTGATTATTTTGAGACTGAACATAAAGAGCTATACATTTTATTTTTATTTAATATGTATTTAAATTGTCAACAATGGACTGACACTGAACATATAGTTATTGAGCTATATATTTTAGTTTTATTTATTTTAATGGTCAGCACTTTACTGATATTAAACATGCAAAGCTTTTTATTTTATTTTAATGTATTATTTATTTAAATGTCAAGATTTGACTGATGCTGTACAGATGTTTGTTTTTAATGCTATTTATTTTGATTTATTCTTTATTTCCTCAATGTTTATTTTTTAGAATTGGTTGACAAAACTAACTGAATTTGAAGACAAAAATTCACAACAAAATTAAAACTCAAACTAATGAAAACCATTATAACCATTCTAACCTTGCTCCGGACACGTCGTTTGTCTCTTTTTCCCTCTGACTCGTTCTCTCTCCGTCGCTGCAGAGCACGTTCAAGTTCAAGTCGGAGAGCGACATCCACCTGGCCGAGCACCACAAGCAGGTGTTGTACGACGGCAAGCTGGCCAGCTCCATCTCCTTCACCTACAACGCCAAGGCCACAGACGCCCAGCTCTGCCTGGAGTCCTCGCCCAGGGAAAACCCCTCCATCTTCGTCCACTCGCCACACGCTCTCATGCTGCAGGTGAGTCCGTCCACGTCTCTGAGTCCAGGTGTTCAGCAGCTCCTGCATGAGAGACACCTGCCTTTCATGCTATGTGGTTCAGAGGGTTTTTGTTTTTTTTTAACTTAGTTTTTATTTAAGTTTCATTCACAATCGTGTACAGAATCATATTCAACATATCTGCTGTTTCATACACATGGTAACACATCAAACAATACAGAGACTATAATGACAAAGAAAAATATAAATGAAAATGGAATAAAAGAAATAAATGATATCAGTATACCCATAGCAGATTAGATTAGATTAGATTTGACTTTATTAATCCCACAGCGGGGAAATTTCTTTGTTACAGCCGCAGAAAATCACACAATTTTAAGATAAGATAAAAAACAATCTAAGAAAAGACATTTAACAATATACAAAATATACAAAATAATAATAATAATAATAATAATAATATACTATATACAATTTAGTGCAAATTAAGTGGAGAAGTGTGCAGAGTGCAGATTATATGCAAAAATGTTCAGATTGTGCAGGTCTTGTACAGTCTTATGGCAGCAGGGCTCCACCTTTTAGTGAATATATGTTTTTGAAGTCTTAAGGAGTATTATATGTTATTTGTTCCATTTGATATATTTCCTTTATCTCTTCAGACCACATGCTATATGTTGGGGGGTGTTCAGAGGGTTTCTGGGAGCTGCAGTGTGTTCTCCTGTAAACTGATCTGGGATCTGTTAAAGTGGCAGTGAGTAAGAGAATAGTTTATCTGTGTGTACATACAGTAACAGTATTCCCCTCCCACAGGATGTGAAGGCCATTGTTACCCACTCCATCCACAGCGCCATCCACTCTATAGGAGGCATCCAGGTGCTGTTCCCTCTCTTCGCTCAGCTCGACTACAAGCAGCTCAACGACAGCAGCGTGGACACCACCGTCTGGTGAGTGCTCTGCAAACATCACTGGAATAAATTATAGACATTATCAATGATTTCTAGTACGTAACATAACAAAAATGCATTTTCCACATTAAAACCTGACTTAGGTCTTGACTTACGAGGACGCTCGCGGGTAAAAACGACAAAATATTTTATGTGAAGTGCCTTTCGTTTAGACGGTGACGGCGTTTTTGGGGCTTAAAGACGCAAAAATCTGAAACCACCCTCCAAAGTGTAAAAGTGTAATCCTCTCCTCCGTAGCGTGTCGTCTACACTGACAAGACACAAAACTCTGATCTGATCTGCTCACGTCACGTATGTGTTTACGTCACATACATGCTCCAGGACAGGAAATAAAGAAACGTGGGATTATTTCCATGGTGGGACCTTCAAGCTGCTCTGGCAGCTCTAATAAACTTACAGGAGTCTTTCCACCAAATGTCCAGGATATGTACAGATAGTATTAGTGAACAGAGAAGGATCTGGAATTACCTCCATCACATTCTGGATGCAGCGATTGGTGGGAGGAGCCAGACGGCTGTGAACGAGACCTGGGAGATCTAGTGATGGAGGAGAACTTTGTGGAAGGAGGAGTAATGGACAAAAAAAAAGACACAAAATGGCCAAAAAAGACACAAAATGACAAAAAAAAGACGCAAATTGACCAAAAAAGATGCAAAATAACCAAAAAAGATGCGAAATAACTGAAAAAAAAATGCAAAATTGCCAAAGAAAGACAAAAATTGACCACAAAATTACCAAAAAAGACACAAATTGACAAAAAAAGACGGAAATTGACCAAAAAAGATGCAAAATAACCAAAAAAGATGCAAAATTGCCAAAGAAAGACAAAATTGACCACAAAAAGACACAAACTGGAAAAAAAAAGACACAAATTGAACATAAAAGACACTAAATTACCAAAACCAGCCAGAGGGCTTTTGAGGAGACCTGGGAGATCTAGTGATGGAGGAGAACTTTGTGGAAGGAGTAGCTGATGAAAATGTGTGGCGTGAAAACTTCTGCATGCCCAAAGATGCTCTTATGGCTTTAAGTGATGCCGCCTGGCTGCATACAATCACATTTCACACACTTTAGATCACCGTATGCAGCAGATTTCCTCCTGAAAACGCTCGTCTAAACGAGGAATAAAAAGTGAAGACGAGACGACACTTTAGGTCTTCTGTTCAGACCGTCCTCGTGTTAACGGGGCCTAAAACCTTTAAAACTTATTGTGCAATATCTACTGTAATGGAGCAGGAAACAAACAGAAAGTGTGTGAGAATCATCTTCTATCTGAAGAGGCAACTTTACAATTACACCGCAGGCAAGAAATAACTGATGAGAGAGCGTGTGAGTGTGAAAGCAGGAACAGTTCTATGGTTTCCCTGGAGCGATGAGCTGCTTTTAGAAAGCGTTCTTCTCACTCCAACATGGTTCTAATCCCACTCCATCACACCGGCAGTAATGCAGTTACATATCAGCCAGCATCTCCACATCCTATTGGCTTAGAAATCAGCAGCAAGACGACAATAAGGGAGGAAAAAAACCCATCAAAAAGAAAGGATGGAGCAGGTGGATGAGCGTGTGACATTTCTTGCATCGATACTCACATACAACATGTTGAATTCTGTTCATGATTTTCATGCAGCGTGATATAATATGTAATCTGTGTGTAATGTGTGTTTTAGTGCGACTCTGCTGGCGTTCCTGGTGGAGCTGCTGAAGAGCTCGGTGGCGATGCAGGAGCAGATGCTGGGAGGGAAGGGCTTCCTGGTGATCGGGTACCTGCTGGAGAAGGTCAGAAAAAGACCTTCACAGACGTCCTATTGTGTCTTTTTTTGGTCATTTTGTGTCTTTTATTGATCATTTTGTGTCTTTTTTCGATCATTTTGTGTCTTTTTTGGTCATTTGTTTCCTTTTTTTGGTCATTTTGTTTCCTTTTTTGGTCATTTTGTGTCTTTTTTTGGTCATTTTGTGTCTTTTTTGGTCATTTTGTGTCTTTTATTGATCATTTTGTGTCTTTTTTCGATCATTTTGTGTCTTTTTTGGTCATTTGTTTCCTTTTTTTGGTCATTTTGTTTCCTTTTTTGGTCATTTTGTGTCTTTTTTTGGTCATTTTGTGTCTTTTTTGGTCATTTTGTGTCTTTTATTGATCATTTTGTGGTCAATTTTATATCGTTGGGTTGAATAAAGAGAATAGCTTTGCTTTAGAACAGCTATTCTCAACCTTGGGGTCAGGACCCCAATCGGGGTCGCGAGATGATTTCTGGGGGTCGCCAAATCATTTTGGAAGTCAGCTCTGTCTCCACTGTGTTAAAGTGTTCATGTGTTTTAGTCTTTTTGGTGATTTTGTGTCTTTTTTTGGTCATTTTGTGTCTTTTTTTGGTCATTTTGTGTCTTTTTTGGCCATTTTGTGTCTTTTTTTGATCATTTTGTGGTCAATTTGTGTCTTTTTTGGTCATTTGTTTCCTTTTTTTTGTCATTTTGTTTCCTTTTTTGGTCATTTTGTGTCTTTTTTTGGTCATATTGTGTCTTTATTTGGTAATTTTGTGTCTTTTTGGGCCATTTTGTGTCTTTTATTGATCATTTTGTGTCTTTTTTGGTCATTTTGTGTCTTTTTTTGGTCATATTGTGTCTTTTTTTGGTCATTTTGTGTCTTTTTGGGCCATTTTGTGTCTTTTATTGATCATTTTGTGTCTTTTTTTGGTCATTTTGTGTCTTTTTTGGTCATTTTGTGTCTTTTATTGATCATTTTGTGGTCAATTTGTGTCTTTTTTGGTCATTTGTTTCCTTTTTTTGGTCATTTTGTTTCTTTTTTGGGTGATCTGAACTGTGCTTGTGAGATTGTGTTCAGTGAGTGGGGGTCGCGGACAACATGCATGTTAAACTGGGGGTCGCGACTCAAAAAGGTTGAGAACTACTGCTTTAGACCATGCACTCCACTCAGTTTAGTTCAGCTTTAGATATTGTAGCTGCACCAAATATCAACAAATGGATGTTTATTCATTTAGTCTTTTCTAGCTGCAGCAGTGTGCAACAAGTGTGTAGAAAGAGAACCAGGAACATTTTTAGCTTTTTCATTTATTAATTTATTTTCATTTTGGCTGTGTTAATGCACTTGGTACACATTTTGACATAAGGGTGATTTTTAATTATTTTCTTCTTTTTTTTTAGCTCAACTGTGTAGCCAAAATACAGACCAATTTTAAATTAATTAATACCACATTTTTTTGACCCCATGGCCATAACAGCATAACATGAAAAGCTTCTGATTTATCCTGCGGCATGTAGTTGGCATCAGTTAAACGATTTGACATGTCCAGCATTATATTATTACGGGCTTTTAATCTAGAAACATTTACTAAGGAGAACTGCAGTGTTTAATGCAATGTATAAACAAGCATTTAGTGTGAAAAAATGGCATTTAGTATATGGAAAATCATTTTTCTTTGATAACTTCTGGTGGTGTAATGTAAACAAACTACATATGTAATTTTTTTTTTTCTCAAAAAAGCATGTAAAAGCTAAAATTATTTATTTATATTTGATTTAATATATAAATTGTCTGTTTTTATGTACATTACTGGTCAAAAGTTTTAGAACACACCAACTTTTCCAGAATTTAATTGAAAATGATGCAGTTTAATGTCTCAGTGTACTCTGAAATGAATGCACATTTGCAACATTTAAAATTCTTTATTGAGCATGATAGTGTTTTGAAAGTAAAAAAAAGATTCAAAATCACATTTTATGTTGGACTAAAGGACTAAAAAAAGACACAAAATGATTAAAAAAAGACACAAAATGATAAAAAAAAAGACACCAAAAGACACAAAATGACTAAAAAAAGACACAAAATGACCAAAAAAGACACAAAATGACTTACAAAGACATGAAAAGAATTCAAAAATGGACAAAATAGCCCAAGACTCCATAGAGTTAAGTTGTTAACCCATTTCTTGTTCCCTGAAAAAGGCCTACTTGTATAATTCTGAAATGTACGTTATATTTTACCTTTTTTTATTTACCTCTGGCAGTTCACCACTTACCTTTGTACCCTTTCAAGCTGTTCATTTGCTTGATTTTCAATAAAAAACTGGAAATATTGGGGTGTCCTAAAACTTTTGACCGGTAGAGTATGTTATTTCTAAAAACAATAAGATTGTTATTTGTAGATTTTGACGTGCAGCTGATTTCTCTGCTGAACCTGAATCTGTCTTCTGAGTCACAAAACATTTCTGTAAAGGTTTAGAGGTTTGCGTGACGTTCAGTCGGTTAACTCTCAGTTTGTGTCGTCTTTGTCCAGTCGTCTCGCGTCCACATCACCAGGGCGGTGCTGGAACAGTTCCTGTCCTTCGCCAAGTATCTGGATGGTTTACCTCATGGAGCGCCTCTCCTCAAACAGCTCTGTGACCACGTCCTCTTCAACGCCGCCATCTGGATACACACCCCTGCCAAGGTCTGTTTATCTGTGTGTGTGTGTGTGTGTTTGTTTTCATGACCTTGCTGCAAAGAAAACAGAATATGGAGGTCTGAATAAGATCATTTATAGTGTAACTCCCTCCAAGCAGCAGGCAAACGCAAGTCGGTTTCCTTCATTCATCCATCTCAAAATCCACCGTGAAAACTGCACATAGATTATA
>NC_081531.1:36751381-36801381 GCF_030273125.1 Centropristis striata | reverse complement strand
CTTGCGGTAGCAGCATATAAGGCCGACCGGTCAACATTGGCCGTGGCGTGATGACGTAGACTAAGTGTAAGTGCAGTCGGATTCTCTAAACACCGCCATCGTCTTCTCCTAACTCCTCATGAAGTCTCCTTCTCATCTTTCCTTGACCTCGTGACGTTTTCCATTCAGGTTAAGGAAAAGTGGTTAGGAAAGGACTTAGGAGCTGATTTTTTTGACTATTCGACCGTACCCAAAGTGCTTTACATACACATTAAAAACAGCAAGACACAATTGAAAACAGTAAAAACAGTCAATTAAAACAGGGAAGATACAGCAGGATAAAAAAAAGAGATAAAATAATAAAAAGTCAAACATTGTGTAGTTAGAAAGTAAGGGCAAAACTACCAGAAACACACACAGTGAAGATGTGTTGCTTCCTGGCAGCTGTCTCACACCCATCTCTCTGTGTGTGTGTGTGTGTGTGTGTGTGTGTGTGTGTGTGTGTTCAGGTGCAGCTCTCCCTCTACACGTACCTGTCGTCAGAGTTCATCGGCACCGCCACCATCTACACCACCATCCGCCGCGTGGGCACCGTGCTGCAGCTGATGCACACTCTGAAGTACTACTACTGGGCCATCAACCCGCTGGAGTGCAGCGGCATCTCCCCCAAAGGCCTCGGTGAGTTCACTGCTGCAGAACTACCTGCACATGGAAGAATTATCCTATCTTTATTCAAGAGCGTAGATTTTCAGTTTGAGAGCATCATTTGTCTTTCTCGTGCTCAGATTTGTTCTCCTCATGCTCACATTTTGCGCTCGCACTCAGATTTCTGCTGCTTTCTTTCAAAATGTGTGCGTGCACTTAAAAATCACATGCTTGTGCTCACATTTCTTCTTCTTGGACACAAACATTTCGCTCGCACTCAAATATGTCCTGTGCTCGCTCAAATCTAAAGTCTACGCACTCAGATCTCAACTCTGCGCTCTCAAAACTTTTGTGCTCGGACTCAGAACATGCACGTCCTCTCAGGTTGAGGTGTCTGCTCAGACTGAACGAAGTCCCGCCCTGCGCTTAAACTGGTGTGTTTCACCAGCCAATAGGGAGACAGCTAGATTGTGGCCCGGTCTTAGGTGCGTTCCCTCGCCTTTTTGAGCGACATTTAGTCGCAGATGGATGGCCAAAGACCTCAAGTAAGTTCATTGCTAAATGTTGCTCACAGGACATATTTGAGTGCGAGCGAAATGTTTGTGTCCAAGAAGAAGAAATGTGAGCACAAGCATGTGATTTTTAAGTGCACGCACACATTCTGAAAGAAAGCAGCAGAAATCTGAGTGCGAGCGCAAAATGTGAGCATGAGGAGAACAAATCTGAGCACGAGAAAGACAAATTATGCTCTCAAACTGAAAATCTACGCTCTTGAATAAAGATAGGATAATTCTTCCATACCTGCACACATGAAGTCATCCTCACTGTGAGAAGACAGGAAAACAGATAAATAAATAAACAGAAAGTGGGGATTGATGCTGCACACAGACACTCTGATGCATTCAGAGGGCTGGAGGGTTCACACTGCAGCTTTTAATGCTCAATTCTGATTCTTTTGTTGTGCTGTAAACATGATTTACATACAGTACAGGCCAAAAGTTTGGACACACCTTCTCATTCAATGCGTTTTTCTTTATTTTCATGACTATTGACATTGTAGATTCATCAAAACTATGAATGAACACATATGGAATTATGTACTTAACAAAAAAGTGTGAAATACCTGAAAACATGTCTTATATTTTAGATTCCTCAAAGTAACCACCCTTTGCTTACTAGAATATAAGACATGTTTTCAGTTATTTCACTTTTTTTCGCTTTTCATTTTTGGCCTGTACTGTATCTCAGCCTCCAGTGGGAAGTGCTGATGGTCCTGAACTGACCCACATAATCAGGAGAACAATAACCAAAACTTGTGTACATTGTAAACAAGCAGGCTGCTGAGATGATAAGAAGAAGAAGGAGGATGAGGAGAAGGAGGCTTTCTGTCTGTAGGAGGAGTGAGAGGATGAGGAGCTGGTGGTTGTAAACATTATTGTGAATCACTGTGGCAGAATGGTGACGGTTGTCGTTGTAGAGTGAAGTGACTGTGACTGTTTAGACTTAAGGCGCTTTGGAAAACATCAGACATGGAGCTGATTTAGGACCACGAATTAAAGAGGTCCAGGTCTAATATGAAAATTCTGATTCCATGTGATTTCTTCTGATCTGAGTCACATATGAGCAAAAACATTTGGGCATCTTTTGCCTGCAGTCTGAACGTGGCTCTGCTTGTGAGCAAACAAATGTTTCTGCATGTTTCAGAGTGAATAAAAGAAAATATTTTTTGTCTTGTTCTATGTTAAGATAAATAACAGCGTTGCCTATGAGGCCTGCGTAACACAAATCCCTTTTTCTAATTAATTATAATCACATGCGTATAAAGTTGGAATAATTTTGTTTTCAGACACAATCCTCTGTTAATTGTGGTTTAATTTTCATTGTGATATGTTTGTAAGAGATTGAAAATACTTCATCTGTCAAGAATAAATCACACACAGAGGTAAAAAAATATTTTATTCCAACTTTATGGGCGACCGTGTATTATTACAAAATAAAATGCAGGAACATCCTCCTGTCCTCCTGCAGGGTATTTAGAAACAAGCTTTTTTATATAAAGCATCATATTCCAAACACAACACAACGACAAATCAGATTTCATATTTTCACTTTTTGTAATTCAGCGTTAACTGTTGACACACGAGATTGGAGCGTTCCCTTTTTTTTTCTTTTTTTTTTTTACTCTAATCAACCTTCTCCTCTGTTTGCTCTGGACCCTCCGCCGACTACGAGTATGCATCTTACGTTGCCATGGCAACAGAGAGATTTGATTGGCAGATCCGAGGGAGCTTTAGGAATTTCTAATCAAGTGGCTGTCTGCTTTCCTTTTATTTCTGTTTGGCGATATTGCTGTTTGACTGCAGGGATTCATGGCTCATAACAGCCACAATTAGCCTCAGACACGTACTAACGGCTGCTCCAAGCTAATATAAATAATAAAATAAATATAAAGGATGGGCCTGGTTCAGCTGCTCTGCACATGTGTGTGATAGGCATTGATGGAATGAATTTGCATGCTAATGTGTGCAGATATTTTGAAGCTACAATGGGCTTTGTGGGGAGAAATGTATTTAACTCTCAGTCTGAAGTAATGAGGTTGAATCAGCTGCAGATATAAACAGGACGGTGTATTTTTATTCTGCACCTGCTTTGAATGTTGGCTCAGTTCCTCTATAAGCTTCCCTCGTATTTTACAAATAGCCCCATTTGATGTTTAAAAATTGCTTTTAGAGCCACAAGAGTGAGAGCATGTACTGTAGCGAATAAAACGCCTCGGGCCCTTTGCACCAGTCAGTACGCTGCTTTTCAACTCTGCAGCTACATTATAATGCAACCAAAACCGCAAATATAGCGTTTCTACTGAGTGAAACAACATATTTATTTCTGTTTCATTGTGTTCATCTCAGTGATACTATTATTTTCATCTATTAAGTTGTTTTTTTATATACTGTAATGTATGGCAGACAGTAAATATGATTTAAAAGTCCTCATAACGTTCCTTATATACTATCATACAACTGATAATAACCTTATGGAGCGCTCCCAACTTTACTTAAAGCCCATACAGTCATGCAATAGTCTAGTATTAGGTTTTATTGACATTATTCTATTAGAAACTCAGAATTTATAATCAGCTGATAGACAAAAGAAGTTCTCTTTGTGTCTTTACTTCTGGCTTAAGTTATTATAAGGTAAATATAAAGTTGACACTTGAGTATGAAGGTATAAAGCAACATGAATGCTAAGCTTATAATACATTGTGTCCACCATTTATAATACTTTATAAACCTTGTTATAAGTTGTCATGCATGATTATAAATGTATTATAATCTGAGTCTTATGAATGTGCTTTTGATGCATTATTACAGTGCTTTATTGAAACAGTCATTTCTGAATGGTCAATCACAGCATTCTTTGGTATGTATGTATATAATTTATAATATAATGACCTTTGCTAGATAAACTTGTGATCAGAGACTCACATTTATACAGATAGAGGTCCAGTACATTTACTATCAGCTATGGCAAAAAAAAAACCTGACATTTCTGTTGCTCTTTCAGAAACAACATGCAAGATTTGGAACATCTAATTTGTAGAGCACAAAACTTTCCATGATTAATGGTTGAACAGTCCCCAGGACAGAAAAGAAAAAGTAAACAGTGTAGATGAAGCAAGAGAAGTTAAAACGACACAAAAAAGAAGGCAGACATGAGAGAACACACTAAATATATCATGGTATGGGCTACGGCAGTGTTTAAAGTACTGCTGTCATTTTATGCATCTATTTAAAATGAAAAGGTTTGTTCTTATAGATGAAGTTTTAACTGTAGAAGGTATAATGAGAACTGAATAACAACCCAAACATGGCGCCTATTCACTCCAATGAGAATCCTCACCTGGCACATCTGCCAAAACAATTACCAGAGGAAAGTTTTACACACATAAAACGTCCATAGATTAAAAAAAAATCTGAATCTAAAGAGTCATAGTTTGCCTTTTTTTGCAGTTCGAGGTGACCTGTCAACAGTTTTACATACATACGTCTCTTTTATAATCGAGGTCTGTGGGGAAAATGCTGATGTTAGACTCTAATGGACAGTTTTTATTAAGCTGAAGCAATCAAATCACTTTTAAACAATTAAAAATAAATATTATGTGTGCATTTATTTATTTTTTTAGTTAGTAGCTGTTAAATAAGCAGGATTATGTACATTATTGTCTTTACTTATCTTTACTTATAGACATGACTGTCATAGAAACTGTTACCAGATCAGATCAACAATGGGCAAGTCTGACCACACACACACACACACACACACACACACACACATACAGAACGTGCTTTGGTTCATCTCAGGTTGTCTCTATCTTGCAGAACAAAACAGTTTTTCCACCATGAAGACAAAACCTTTGTTACATTAGGATAAAAAAGGAGCACATGAGGTAGAAAATTTATTCCAAAGACTAAAAGAGGATAATTAAAGCGGTTTAAAGGCTCCGATCCTCTTCAAAGACCCTTAAAACGAAGGTCGCATCACACACGTTCTCCTGCTGCGTCACCATGATGGATGGACCAGTGTCACTTTTCCACCAACATGTACCAGCTTGACACATAATGATGATGAATCACAGGGGAGAGCTTCAGTGTCATGTTCTGCAGGTGAACAGACTGAAACCAGCCGAGGGGAAACCAGAGCGCCATGGTCCTCCAGTCTTTGATGTTCCTGGCTCAGCAGCTACGGGTCACATATCGCTTTAAATGTTCTGAGTATTCTTCTGTATTGAGCTTATAATAAACTCTGTTTGCTGTAGCGGTGCTCTCTCTTTGTAGCTCGCTTAAAATAAGGTCAGCTCCAAACATCCTGACAAAGCAAAGTGTGAATGTACATCCTGAATGTTTATTGTTGCCTTATAAACCTCAAAAACCTTCAGGTGTGAATGTTAGCGCTGATGAAAACAAGAAGCTTTCTGACTGTTTGTTTGTTTGTTGCAAGGTTCTAATAGTTTTGGATTTTTCATCAGTTTTAGTTTTAATTTCGTTGTGAATTTTTGTTTTCAAATTCAGTTAGTTTTAGTTCGTTTTTAGAGTGAGTTTTCTAGTTTTAGTTTAGTTTTTATTTTTTTTAAATGCTTAGTTTTAGTTTTTTTGTAATGGGCTATGTGTTGGTGCCAGATTCAAAGAGGTCATAATAAATTTTGACATTTTATCCATCTCAGCCCCAATAAGGTTATTAACTGTTTTGTATTTTGGTTCTAGTGTAAACATCCCAGTCTCAGTAAACATATTCACCATGTGTTGCATGTTCAAATAGAAACACTGAATTATGAATGAAAAAAGTTGACAAAAACAAAAACTAAGGACATTTTCACTATAATTTTAGTTAGTTTTAGTTAGTTTTGTAACCACACAATACAGTTTCAGTTAGTTATCGTTTTTTTTAAAAACTCTAGTTTTTATTTTTATTTCAGTTAACGAAAATCTTTTTTCAATTCTAGTTTTCGTTATTTCGTTAGTTTTCGTTAACTATAATAACCTTGGTTTGTTGACGAGGAGTATTTGTCACTGTCTCACAACCTTTAAAGGAAAAACGCCCTTATTTTTTATCATCTTATGTCATGCTTGCTTTGATCTGAATCGATGCATCTTTTTTTCTATTTGGCATCTTTTTCCATTAGTTAGTTATTTGGCGTTTTTGAGCCTTAAGCTTCTGGAGGACCTGTCTCGCTCATTAAACACCTCTGAAATGAATGAAATGCAGCTTCAACAATGAGTTGTAACTTTTCTTCTTTTTAAAAGGGGCTACTTGGTTGTTTTAGAGGTAAAAGGAAGCTTTTGCTGCAGCCAAATTTCCAAAACAACTGTTGAAAAATCCAACATTTCCTGAACTTGGTGGCTCTAAAAGCACATGTTTGTCTGGCATTTATGACTCACGGCAAAATGCAGCTAAACGTTTTAAGATTGGCGAAAAAGATCTCAGAGCACATCAGAAAGACATCAGACCACAGAATGAAATGCTCTGCGTCAGAGGATTCAGCTTGATTTTTTTCTTAGTAGCTGATGGAACAGCAGGGCTTTCACATGTTTACTTTAAATGCTCGCCAAAAATACACCGTTTACGGCAGAAAGAAACTGTAAAAACAGGCTTTATCGTCAGAACTTTTTGCCAGGTCATCATTAAGAAGGTTTCCATTAGAAGAAGTGACCAAAACCAAGCTTAAAATTGTGATTTTTCTGTCTAAATCACTTTCTACATGTCACATTTAAAATGTCATCAAAAATAAACCATTTGGGATAACTAGATCCTGTTAAAAACATTAAATTCTGCTACTCAGCGACACTGTGAAGCCATGATTGATTCTGCTGAGACGAACGGTCACGTGACAAATATTCACTGAAAATCTGTTTACACAGAGCTGAGGGGAGAGGACAGGAGAGGCTGGAAACATGTAAATAGTTCAATATGTATAGCATGTGGAGACCTACTTTGTGGGTACTTAGAAAAGTGTTTCCATTTTCCATTTTGTTCCAATTTAAAAAAAAATGTATCAGAGAAATTCTACTTGCATTTTTCCTTCTTTTTTTAATGAATGATGTAGTTATTGTGTTATTCTGCACAAAAGACATTTCTGAGTTGTTCCCACTTCGAGCCATGACGATTCCATAGAGCTGCAGGACTTTTATATTGTATATTGTGTATATATATTTAATATTGCAGTGAAATACAAGGCCACAATGAGTAAAATGTAAAAAAAAGAAGAAAAAACCAACCTGAAACAGCTTGTTGGGGTTCAGAGGGTTAAAGCAGATCCAGTGGGTGACAGTGCTTGTTTGGTTTGGATCATTTGGACGATCAATCATATATTTTTTTTAATTGTCATGTTTTCGCTGTAATATGTTAGATTAGTACAACTATAAAACATCCAGATTGCTGGAGTTAATGACTGATGATGCTTGTGTTCTCAGGCTCAGCTGCAGACTTATTTTGCTGATTATTATTGTGCATAAAAATGAATTTTTAACAGGAAATGTTTCTTTTGTTTGTGTTTTGTTCAGACGGACCACGACCGTCCCAGAAGGAGATCATCTCGCTCAGAGCCTTCATGCTCCTCTTCCTCAAACAGCTCATCCTCAAGGTAGAAGAAACGCTTTGCTGTTATCTTCATCACATAGTTTGAGTTGCAAGAATGTCTTTCTTTTGTGTCCTCTGTTGTTTTTACCCCTGGTACAGATTGTGGGCATTAACTAAAGTCTGTCTGTGTGTGTGTGTGTGTGTGTGTGTGTGTGTGTGGAGAATCACATTATAGATCAGCAGGCTGATTGAAGAACTGTATCTTTTGTGTTTCCTGTGGGCTCGTATTGATTTGTTCCTGCATTCGTGTCTGTGTGTGTGTGTGTGTGTGTGTGTGCGTGTGTGTGTGTGTGTGTGTTCTTGTACTTCCTACATAGTGAGGACCAGAACACGTTTTTAACCAACAGAGTGAGGACATTTTTGAGATTTCAGACTTTGTTTCAAGGGTTAAAGGTTACTAAAACTAAATAAATTATTGTGAAAATGTCCTTCGTTTTCGTCTTTATCAACTTTTTTCACACATAATGAAAATGGATCAGACAAAGGAAATAAAGGCTAAATTTACTGTGACCTCTTTTAATCTCCCACCCAACAAATACCCCATTACAAAAAACTACAACTAATAAAAACTAAACTAAAACTAAAGCATTTAAAAACAAAAAATGCCAATGAAATTAAAACTAAAACTGATGAAAAATCCAAAACTATTAGAACCTTGCAAGGGAATTCACTGTTACAATGAGGGTCCTCACAAAGATAGAAGTACAAGAATGTGTGTGTGTGTGTGTGTGTGTGTGTGTGTGTGTATGTGTGTGTGTGTGTATGTGTGTGTCTGTCTGTGTGTGTGTGTGTGTGTGTGTGTGTGTGTGTCTGTGTGTGTATGTGTGTGTGTGTGTGTGTGTATGTGTGTGTCTGTGTGTGCTAATGCTAATGCTAATAAGATGCAAGAACAATGGGAGATCACGAATGTTTTGATAAAAGAATAAAAGATGCATGTTTTTTTTCCCACCAGGACCGAGGCGTGAAGGAGGACGAGCTGCAGAGCATCCTCAACTACCTTCTGACCATGCATGAGGTAAAACACTGAGGAGACACTCAGAGAGGAGGGAGGGAGAGCGGGAGAGAGAACGGCTGAGTGGAGCTAGTGGCAAAATGTGCATTATAATTTGTGTGCTGGAGATAAGGTCCACTTAAACAAGCGGGAGTGTGAGTCAGCTTCGGCTGTGACAGCATGAAAAACGCTGCAACAATGGAGCGAACAGAATGTTCTTCTCTAACAATTATATCTATTCTGGTTCTGAAACACCACCTGCTCCTCGCTCCCCCGTCCTCGTCCAGCAGACAAACGCTGTCTTTGCCCTCTTCACCCTCTGGTCGTTCTTCCCTTCAGGCTTTTCTGTTCTCTCCTTGTTTTCACCTGTTCATCTCTCTCTTCTTCTGTTCTTCTTCTCTTCTTCTTTCTCTGCAGGATGAGAATATCCACGACGTGCTCCAGCTGTTGGTGGCTCTGATGTCAGAGCACCCGGCGTCCATGATCCCCGCGTTCGACCAGAGGAACGGGATAAGGTGACTGTTACACACACACATACTGGCTTTCATACATCATGGGGACCCGAGTTTTAATGATTTAACGTTTTGTTAATCATTGATTAATCAAGAAAATGATTGATAATGGGGGAAAGTGTTGCAGCCATAATTGAAATATATATATTTATTATATATTTAATGACAAAGAAATTCACAAATTGATTCACAATTTCTGTAGTGAAGATTTAGACTTACCAAATGCAACGATATCCTTTTTCATAACACAAAATAACATTTGCAACCTTTGTTTTTATTGTATAATTTCTCTGAAGAGAAACTAAATCCTCAGCAGCCGTAACATAAAAGCTTTCCTGCATGTAAAAGCCTTTGTTAAACTCCTCAAGTTCCATATATATACCGTATACATATACCGTATATATATATATATATATATATATATAAATATATATATATATATATGAAGTGGTGGCCTTCAGGCCAACAGTCCAGCTGTGCTGCTGAGTCCCTGCAGCTCCTCATGCATGTGTTTTTTAGTTGCTATGGTAAATGTTCTGCTGCTGGAGAGCTCGTCAGCAGGCTGAGCTGCTCTTTTTCTCTCTCATGTTCCTCTGAGTATTCTGCTCTGAAGGAAACGCTTCAGTCAGCACGTGTTGCTCACTTTGAGTTTGTTTACTGAGCATCAGGCAGCAGGTGTTTATGTGTTTATGTGTTTACTCCACACACAGAAGAAAGAACTCCTGCATGTTTCAACCTACATCTACATCCCGCTGCCTCAAAAAAGCCCAGAACATTATTAAGAACACACACCATCCCGGTCACTCACTGTTTGAACTGTTGCCCAAAGGCAGAAGGGACAGATCACTCAACACAAGGACTAACAGACTCAAACACAGCTTTTATCCAACTGCAATAACCCTCAATACTGAAAAAACCCCGATAATATTGGCACTGCATTCACATTGATGGCTCAACACATTTGAGATATGTTCTGTACTGTTGTTGTCTTGACTGTGTTCACGCTGTTTGTTTGTTTTTGTTCCTGTGCGACTATGCATGTATGTCCGGGTGTGTTTATGTGTTTGTCTAAACTGGGTATTTTGAATTGTACATATTTTTTTCTTTTTATATTTATATTTTTAGAGACTCTTAAATGTTGCACTTACTGGAGAGCACTTTGAATTTCGTTGTACATGTTACAATGACAAATAAAGACCTATTCTATTCTATTCTATTCTATTATTCTTCTGCTGACGTGTCATAATGTTTGCATGTTTCAGGGTTATCTGCAAGCTCCTGGCCTCCAAGAGCGAGAGCATCCGAGTCCAAGCACTCAAAGTCCTGGGCTACTTCCTCAAGCACCTCGGACACAAGTCAGTACCTCTCTGTTTCTGCTTTCTGCTCGCTGAACGCTGAATCACTGAAAAAAGGGAGCCACTTCAATCCAGTGGTGGAAGAAGTATTCAGATCCCTTACTTCAGTAAAAGTACTAATACCACACTGTGAAATGACTCCACTACAAGTAAAAGTCCTGCATTCAAAACTTACTGAAGTAAAAGTACAAAAGTATCAGCATCAAAATGTACTTAAAGTATCAAAAGTAAAAGTATTCACAATTCATAATGGATTCACTCAGATTGTCCAAATATATTATTGTATTATTGTTTTTGATGCATTTATGTTAGCTTTGAATTTACTGTTGTCAACATAGGGCTCATTTTAACTACTTAATATACTTTTGTGTGGTTTTTAATTAGTACAAATTTTAAATCTATTATGTTTTATGTTAAATCTCGATCTGAAAAGTAACTAAAGTAACTAAAGCTGGCAGCTAAATGTAGTGGAGTAAAAAGTACAATAGTTGCCTAGTAGAAGTAAAAAGTAACATAAAATGGAAATACTCAAGTAAAGTACAAGTTCCTCAAAACTGTACTTAAGTACAGTACTTGAGTAAATGTACTTAGTTACTTTCCACCACTGCTTAAATCTTGTTTTTTGCCACATCTTAAAAACAGAAATAGTGCGTCAGGGTAGTGAGACAGAAAGGCGTCACACTGAGGAAACACTGCAGGAAAACCTGGGAAACGACAGCAGAGAGCCTGAGCAGGGCGGCTTGTGTGTGTGTGTGTGTGTGTGTGTGTGTGGAGATAATGTCCTCATCATCCCGTCCGGGTGGAATAATCATAGTGACAGCGTCACTGGCAGGAGCTGGAACCTTGATGAGCAGCAATGAATGCTGGGGGATTTATTCCTCCCATGTGACATACACGCCTCTCGCCACATGACGGGGAAACAGGCTGCACCTGAGCCCACACACACACACACACACACACACACACACACACACACACACACACCTACTGAACATCTGCTGCAGCCACACGACCTGCCGGCTGCTGCTACTTTATATGTCAATACTAACACAGAAAACCATTTAGTCATACAGTACAGGCCAAAAGTTTGGACACACCTTCTCATTCAATGTTTTTCCTTTATTTTCATGACTATTGACATTGTAGATTCATCAAAACTATTAATGAACACATGTGGAATTATGTACTGAACAAAAAAGTGTGAAATGACTGAAAACATGTCTTGTATTCTAGTAAGCAAAGGGTGGTTACTTTGAGGAATCTAAAATACAAGACATGTTTTCAGTTATTTCACACTTTTTTGTTAAGTACATTGATCATCTTGTCATTTATAAGCTTAAAAAATGTTTGTTTTTTTTAAATAAGATTTTCAACTCTAACCCTTAATAGGACACTCATTGAAATACTTGCAAATTCCAAATTTCAACCCTAGAGAATATTGGAGGATATTACATACAGCCAGAATGTGTAGAACAAAAAAACATAGGAAAATAATATTTTGAGAAAAAAGTTTACGAGATTAAAGTGGCAAATCTACGAGAAAAAATGTGCAGATTTATGAGATTTAAAGTGGTGAATCTGGGAGAAAAAAGTTGCTTTTTTCCCACTTTTTTCTCGTAAATCTGCAATTTTTTTCACGCAGATTTGCCACTTTAAATCTCTTAAATCTGAGACTTTTTTTTCTTGTAGATTTGCCACTTTAATCTAGTGAATGTTACAACTTTTTTTTCTAAATATTACCTGAAGTTACCAAATACAGTTCTTTACCTGATAAAGGGTTAATCATAATGTTTTAAGATGTTGTTGATCTTATACATTAAAATCAAGCCAATTTAGATCAAACTGGGTTTCTGCACTATATTTTCTAATCAACAGCTGTTTCAGATGCTTTCTGCAGCATCGCTGTTGATGTCATTGTTCTATATATACATTCAGTATATGCATGAAGGCGTTCAGCAGCTTTTTCTCACATCTTACTAACAACAGAGTGACACTGCTTCACAGGTGCATCAACAGGGCATCACTAGGAGCACAAATAACATGTTTTACATATTAATACTGCTCTATTTTTTGCATTTTTACAAACCATCTGAAAGTTATTTTGAAATTTAATGTAAGGGTGTGTGTTTGGGTAAATGGTGTGCACTTATATAGCGCTTTTATCCAAAGTACTTTACACTACAAACTATGCACAGTCACCCATTCACACACACATTCATACTGGTGTTAGAGGCTACCAGGGCACACTGGTGCCACCTGCCACCAGCAGGAATTCATTCACAAACTTCCGGTTACTGGAGAAACACTCTACCAACTGAGCCACAGGCATTTATATCTGTTTTAAGAGCCCCAAATTGTAAAAAGTGAGATTTTAATGGTTTTTTTTTGGTTTATAAGCATGTCTAGGTGAAATATAAATATTGTGAAAGTATCAAAAAACTCAATTCACAGAGAAATGCACACAGCCCGTATTCAGAAACTGTCTTTAAAGAGTCTTCAGGACTTGTGTAAAACCTGTAAACAACCAATCAGAGCCGACTGGGGCTTTTTTTGGTCGGGGGTCTTAAAGAGGCGCTTAAATGGAGCATTCAGACAGGGTGAATTTAATTATATTCAGACTGACAGTATGAGAAAAATAGTTTTAGAGAAAAAAAAGTTTTTTTTTTAGCTTAAAATATGTAAACCCAAAATGCAAGTATGAACCTAAAAAAAATGCATGATAAGCCCCTTTAAATTGCTGAAAAAGACAAAGGTGAAATATAATTATTCTGTTGAAAGAGAGAAACATTTTTTAACCAATTTGGCTAATTTAAAACCCGTTAATGGGAGCTAAATGATTTTTTTAGGGATGAAATATTGTGCAAAGCTTTGTTTGGTTCCCTGTTCCTAATGACCTGATTACAGTCAGGAATATACAGAAAGCTCTGAGCATTATTCGCTTAATTTAATTTGGGAAAAAAAATCCTCAAAGTTAGTCAACCCCTGATTTTCTGAGCCTCTCAAGTTAAAAGCCTCTTAGAGACACAGTTTTCGCCCACTGGCAAGGTTAATCATCAAAGTTAATAATTTGCAGCCATACGAAGCGTCGCCACGGTGACTCCTGCAGCGTTTCTGTTAATGTCTCCCGTTCATTTCTCTCGTTGGAATTCAAGCCTCGTCCTCTTTGGTCCCGGCAGGACTGACAGGGACACATGCTGCCAATATCAGACAATCACTGTCAGCTAAGACCTGTCATATGTCAGCTAAGACCTGTCATAGAGGTCTTATGAATGGCCAGCTGTGTGTGTGTGTGTGTAAGATAACATAAGATAAGAAATACTTTATTCATCCCAGCAGAGAACACACAACACAACACAACACAACACAACACAACACAACACAACACAACACAACACAACACAACACATGTATACATACATATTCCACCTATACAGAACATTGGTGTCATTTATGTGTCTTTTTGTGTCTGTTTTAGTTATTTTGTGTCTTTTTTGGTCATTTTGTGTCTTTTTTTGTCATTTTTTGTCTGCTGTGGGTATTTTTTGTGGTTATTCTGTCTTCTCATTTTATGTCTTTTTTGGTCATTTTGTCTTTTTTGTCATTGGTGTCATTTATGAGTCTTTTTTGGTCATTTTGTGTCTTTTTTTTTTAGTTATTTTGTGTCTTTTTATGGTCATTTTGTGTCATTTTTATGTCTTCTGTGGGGTTTTTTTTTGGTTATTCTGTCTTCTCATTTTGTGTCTTTTTTGGTCATTTTGTCTTTTTTGTCATTGGTGTCATTTATGAGTCTTTTTTGGTCATTTTGTGTCTTTTTTTCTATTTATTTTGTGTCTTTTTATGGTCATTTTGTGTCATTTTTATGTCTTCTGTGGGGTTTTTTTTTGGTTATTCTGTCTTCTCATTTTGTGTCTTTTTTGGTCATTTTGTGTCTTTTTTGGTCATTTTGTGTCTTTTTCAAGACATTCAAAGATTTTGAATGCTTAAATATCATCTTTGCCATTTTTTCATGTGCTAATGTGCCCCTCTGATTAAACACTGGCCCCTCCTTGGCCCCCACAGTAAAATTGGTCTAGAACCTCCACTGGTTACAGCAAGTGTGCAAATATACAGGTGTGTAAATACATAAACAGGTGTGCAAATATACATGTGCAAACAACATGTGCAAAAATACAGTTTGGTAAATACAATAGAAGCAGCTAAGCTAAAATTTAAAGCTAAAATTTAAATAAATATTCAATAAATATTCTTCTGTCCTTACTAAAAGGGGAGTCATTATAAAGTGTAATTGCAGCAGGTAAGAACGTATTCTTGAATCTGTCCTTTTTGCAGCTTACACTGTAAAAAAAACTGTTGTTTTTACGGTAAAATACCGGCAGCTGTGGATGCCAGAACTTTACCGTAATAAATTCGGTGCAACATTTTCTAATATTGCGGTAAAATGATATTAGCCCTGTTGATTTCACATTTAAGATTGCCATTTTATTCCATATTTTACCGTAAAAAATAAAACGTTTTTCCATCAAAAGAACGCTGTTTGTCATATGGCAGATATGATTGACAAGAAAATATTTTATAAATGCTGCATAGATTAAAGATTTCACCATTAAATATTACAGTATATTTCTGTTAGAGATATGGTGTTTAGTACATTTAACAGTGTGAAAAGTATATTTTTGCAAAAAGTAAATGCTAAAAATTACAGTGATGGCTTGTAAATATGTCAGCATATATTTTATATTCACTGTGCCAGTGTATTTTACAGTGAAGTAATGTATTTTTCCCCCCCAAAAAAGGAAAAAATAATGTTTTGGCTGATGTATACATTTAGGGTGTTTCATTGTTACTGAAACTGAATTAACCCATTTATCATTTTACGGTCTTTTTCTGTCATGGTTTAACAGTTTTTCACCGTAAAATCTACAGACATTTTTAACAGTGTAGCTGCCGTAGCCTCCAACGAAAAACACTCTTTTGTTGACACACTAGACAGTGCAAAGGATGCGTGTTGTTGTCCATAATACTCAACAATTTCTGCTTTCTTTGTATTTACTGGCTTAATCAAGAAACCAAATGGTGCCAAGAGAAGTTGGTTCTGATATGCAGGAGGACCGTTGTTTTGTGCTGGATGTGGATGTGCTAGAGTAGTTTCGTGACGCTCAGAAGCTAAGCTAACAGCTTAGCATCCACTCCACTGCTGGGAAGTATTTCAGACAACTCGATGTCCAACATCCTGGACTTTCTTTAATGTTTGGCCTTTTCAAGTCCATTTCCTACCAACTATTTCCCATAAGTTGTTGCAGCTATTTTTGTGATTTGTTTAACACATTTGGTGCTGAATTAGGCTTTTTATTTTTATTCAAGAATGTATTTATTTTTTAAAAACCCTCCAAAATATTACATCAACACACCAAGACCTTTGGAACAACATAGAAAAATCCATACTGTGATTATTTTTAAAAAATGTGGAGATTTCTGTATTTTCTGCGATTGGATGACGAGCACTTTTGTTTGTAAACTGCTGAAAAATCTTCTTATTGACATGATGCGTGTTGTTGTCCATAATACTCAACAATTTCTGAACCATCTTTCTGTGTGTGTGTGTGTGTGTGTGTGTGTGTGTGTGTGTGTGTTCCAAGGTTATAATAGTTTTGGATTTTTCATTAGTTTTAGTTTTAATTTCGTTGTGAATTTTTGTTTTCAAATTCAGTTAGTTTTAGTTAGTTTTTAGAGTGAGTTTTCTAGTTTTAGTTTAGTTTTTAGTTTTTGAAAATGCTTAGTTTTAGTTTAGTTTTTATTAGTTTTAGTGTTAGTTTTAGTTTTTTTGTAATGGGCTATGTGTTGGTACCAGATTCAAAGAGGTCATAATAAATGTTTCCTTTATTTCCTTTGGTTTATCATCTCAGCCCCAATAAGGTTATTAACTGTTTTGTATTGTGGTTCTAGTGTAAACATCCCAGTCTCAGTAAACATATTCACCATGTGTTGCATGTTCTAATAGAAACACTGAATTATGAATGAAAAAAGTTGACAAAAACGAAAACTAAGGACATTTTTCACTATAATTTTAGTTAGTTTTAGTTAGTTTTGTAACCACAAAATACAGTTTCAGTTAGTTATCGTTTTTTTAAAAACTCTAGTTTTTATTTTTATTTCAGTGAACGAAAATGTTTTTTCAATTCTAGTTTTCGTTATTTCGTTAGTTTTCGTTAACTATAATAACCTTGGTGTGTGTCCCTGCAGGAGGAAGGTGGAGATCATGCACACTCACAGCCTGTTCACGCTGCTCGGGGAGCGGCTGATGATGCACACCAACACCGTCTCCGTCACCACCTACAACACTCTGTATGAGGTGAGTGATCAGTGACCAGTGATGCCCTTTAATCTGCAAAGAAATTATTTATAAGGCAATATTGGGACTGCTGCCTTCGTACATCTGCACCTTAATTACTGTGAGAAATGCTGGATCTTCTTCTCTTCCTTCACTAGATCAGTTGTTGCTTTCTGTCCCTTTCTGCTCGTAAAGAGTTGGGTAAAAGTCATTAGTTTACTCTGCAACTTATGCTGGAATATGCTGCAGAAAGACTGGAAATTTGTTTCTTTGAGCTCTTTTAAATCCAAACTAAGAGTTATTGAGGCCAATTCTACAACATGCACTAGTTTCTCATGATGTGTTTAACCCTTTATCAGGCAAATAACTATATTTGCTAACTTCAGGTAATATTTCGAGAAAAAGGTTGCAAATTTACTAGATTAAAGTGGCAAATCTGCGCTAAAAAAGTTGCAGATTTACGAGAAAAAAGTGGGGGAAAAGCAGCTTTTTTCTCCCAGATTCACCACTTTAACCCTTAATAGGACACTCATTGAAATACTTGCAAATTCCAAATTTCAACCCTAGAGAATATTGGAGGATATTACATACTGCCAGAATGTGTAAAAAAAAAAAAAACATACGAAAATAATATTTTGAGAAAAAAGTTTACGAGATTAAAGTGGCAAAAAATGTGCAAATTTATGAGATTTAAAGTGGTGAATCTGGGAGAAAAAAGTATTTTTTTCCCCCACTTTTTTCTCGTAAATCTGCAACTTTTTTTCACGCAGATTTGCCACTTTGCATCTCTTAAATCTGCAACTTTTTTTCTTGTAGATTTGCCACTTTAATCTAATAAATTTGCAACTTTTTTCTCAAAATATTACCTGAAGTTAGCAAATATAGTTCTTTGCCTGATAAAGTGTTAAGGTCTGTATGTTCTGTAAATATGTATATATATAATATATATAAATATAAATATGTAACTGTATTTAGTGTTTGCTGCCTCTTGGCCAGGGCTCCCTTAAAGAAAAAGAGCTTCTTAATCTCAATGGGATATTCTCTGGTTAAATAAAGGTTAAATAAAAAAAAATTAAAAATGTAATTAACGGCTGTTGATCCTTGTGTGTGTGTGTGTGTGTGTGTGTGTGTGTGTGTGTGTGTGTGTGTGTGTGTGCAGATCCTGACGGAGCAGGTCTGTACCCAGGTGGTCCA
Source organism: Centropristis striata (assembly GCF_030273125.1). NCBI lineage: Eukaryota > Metazoa > Chordata > Actinopteri > Perciformes > Serranidae > Centropristis > Centropristis striata. Next base: position 36,783,246 of record NC_081531.1, on the reverse strand, counting down.
TAAACCCCACCCTGAGCCAGACTCCACCGTGAAGATCCAGAACCCCAGTGAGTATGAAGCTCTGTAGAGTCTCTGTGTGTTCTTCTTCTTTTCTGCCAATAATACGTTGTTGTTGTTTTAATGCGAGTAAACAAACAACAAAGACTGGATGGAGAAGCCGACTCTGCTTATTGATCTGCCTCTCTCTCACCCTGCTGTCCCTCTCACTCTCTCTCTCATTCAGAACACTGTTTTTATGTGTTTATCTCCCTGTTTCACGGTTTTTATTGTCTTCTCCTCCCACTCAGTGATTCTGAAGGTGGTGGCCACGCTGCTGAAGAACTCGTCTCCCAGCGCCGAGCTGATGGAAGTCAGAAGACTCTTTCTCTCCGACATGATAAAACTCTTCAGTAACAGTCGTGAGAATCGCCGGTAGGAGCACCAATGCTTGCGTTTATTCAACAACGTGTCATCTTCTCTGTGTGGTGATTTGAGTTTGAGTTTGAGTTTATTTATTTAAAACAGGGACAATACATATTAATGAACATATGCATGTAAATTCGCAAGATTATAGCCAACAGCTAATTTCCATCTTTAGTCCCTTTGGCAGGTTGATGTCAATACCATAATAATAATAACAATAAAATCAGTAAAACATCGATAACAAGTTGGCAGTTGGCCTTCATGGCCAGAATGAGCAGGAGGAGAGAAAACGTGTCCTTGAGCACAATAGAACAGAAAAGAAAAAGAGAAGCAAGAATAATGAAAAGTGAAGTGGATCATGGAACATGCAGGCCAGGGGTCAGAGGTCAAGGGTCAGGGGACCAAACATATTTCACTAGTGTTAAACGCTATGTTTATTATATCAAAGGGTTGATTAAAGTGCAGAGTGCTGAAGTGTTAAAGTGTTAGGTGCGTAATTATATTGCAGATTGCCCGATTTTACAGTAAATATAAAGTGCTATTTTAAATGCACAATAATCAATACACATTACATTTATTAAATACCAGCAATGGTAATTTTATGATATTGGGAGTACCCATTTTTAAGAATATAAAGTGCATCTTGCCTTGCACGTAGCCCTAATACCTAAAAAGTAAATAAATATATAATAAATAGTGAAGATATTAATGGGGAAGAGGGAGTATAGTGATCATAATAAAGCAGTGATGTTTATGTATGGACTCAGTAGAAATTGCAGATGGAACCCCAACAATTAGCTCACATTAAAATAAATATACAAGTTTAGGCACAGTTGTGACAACAGTGTTGTTCTGCCAATAGCCGAGCTTTAAGATGTTTGCTAAAAGAGGCGAGAGTCGGGAGTTTTATGATTATTATATTTAGATCAGAAGCTCACTCGGTGTTTGTGTTTGTGTGCAGCTGCCTGCTGCAGTGCTCCGTGTGGCAGGACTGGATGTTCTCCCTCGGATACATCAACCCCAAGAACCCCGAGGAGCAGAAAATCACCGAGATGGTGTACAACATCTTCAGGATCCTGCTGTACCACGCCATCAAATACGAGTGGGGAGGGTGGAGGGTCTGGGTGGATACTCTGTCCATCGCACATTCAAAGGTGAGAGGAATACCTGCACCTACACCCTCTGAACCCATCAGAACCCCACCGACCAGCTGGGAGTTATAGTCTATGTTTTATTTAAAAGAACACCAAAAATACACTTTATTTATCGTAGAGAGAAACTGTAAAAACAGGGAATATCGTCGGAATTTGAACTTTCCAACAGCCTTTAACCCATTGAAGCCTGGAAAGCGGATACGTCGTTTTGTAGTATTTGTATAAGCTCTCAAATACTTTTTGAATTTCATTTCTATCTGCTACAGAGGCTGAACAATCTATTATTTAGTAGAAGAGTTGACACTTTTTTTTTCCAGAATTTTCCCAGAATTTCCAGAAAATTAGAGGCTTATTTTAAAATCGCCCAGCGGTTTTTCAGGCCTCAATGGGTTAAATAGAAAAAGTAACAAAAATGAAGCTTAAAATTGTGATATTTCTGTCAAAATCTCTTTATTCTTCATGTCTCATTTAAAATGTAGCCAAAAATAAAGTATTTGCACTAACCAGATCCTGTTAGAAACATTAAATTCTGCTCCTCAGCGACGAAGACGAAGGATCACGTGACAAATATTCACTGAGAATCTGTTTACACAGAGCAGAGATGATGTACAACATGAAGACTTAGTTTTTTGTTGTTTATATAAATTCCATTTTATTCAAATATTTAAATAACTTGCAGTGTTTCCCCCTTTTCGTTGTGATTTATGTCATTATAACTGTGTTTCCTTATTTCCTGTCATGTTATAATGTTGTATGTTTCTATAAAAAGTGGCTAATAATGAGGTAAACATGTAAAAATATCTCTGTGAGCAGAAACCTCAGACTTCAGGCTGTTCTGAATACTTTGTTCATCAGTGATGGATTTAATTATAAGGCTCCTGTCACATGAAGCTACATGCTAACGGCAGGGAAACCTGTAATCTATGTTGCTGATGTCGTCAGTTTCTCCACAGAAATTTCTGCTGAAACATGTCTGATTGTGGAGGTTTTGGTTTAGAATCCTTTACTATATATTATATATATATTTATATATATATCATTCTGTGGCTAGAATGACAGAGACCTAGAAAGGCTGAGCAGTCGGAGCAGACTGAGCTTTATTGTGAAAGGGTGTTTCACCCTCTGAACCCCTCCGAGCTGCTTCAGGGCGTTTTTTGCTCTTTTTACATTTTATTTCACTTCAATATATAATATTAAATATATAAGTTTGCCTCAGCAGAATCAATCATGGCTTCACAGTGATGCTGAGGAGCAGAATTTAATGTTTTGAACAGGATCGAGTTGTTCCAAACAGTTTATTTTGGGCTTCATTTTAAACAAGACATGTAGAGGAGGGTCAAATATTCAGGCAGACAGGAGGAGAAAATAATGAGGTTTTTTTTTTTTACATTAAATCATGTAAACATGTTCGAGTAGGAAACCCAGAATTCAAGTGTGTACTTGAAAATGAGCATAAAAAGCTCCCTATTAAAGAAGACCAAGACCATTTCCCGTCCAGGGACGCCATGCATTAAAAATGTCCAATTATTTATTTCTTGACTGAAAAACACAGATTCTCCCACGGTTGCAATAAATATATTAACTATTACTATTTCGAGATATTAATAAATCCTGCAAAACAAAGTAATAATAACAATAACAAGGTAATCAATCCTCCTAATGATTGCAGATTATTTAATGAATAATATACTATAGAATAAGGTGTTGGGGGATTTATTTAAGACATTGTTTTACTTTTGCATGCATACTTTTTTCTGCTTTTTTTTTGCAACAGTTCATACTGTTTTTTAAAGAGTGATTAATTTATTGTCATCTCCTTTTTGTTAATGTAGATTTTGATGGATTTTCCTACATTACAAAGAAACTATTAATATGTATATTATAATATATATGTAGTATATGCATCTTCTACTTTAAAAAAAAAAATATATAGATATATTGATATTCATCTAGTAAGTGCTTATTAAAACACATTAATAAAGTAAATAGAATAATATTGTATATTCTTTATTCAAACTTGGTATATAAGGATTTCATCTATTATGACTTTAATATGATTTTTAATCTGATTAATGCTAAAACGACTGATTGATGCTGATACTGGTTTGTTGTGTGAGATCTTGGACAAGAATTTTCTTTACTTTCACAAATCAATAGCACCAAAAATGCAGACACAGCACTGAGGATATTGATTTGCAGGTATTGATATTTTGAGTTAGGCTTTAAAAAGCCTTATTGGTTTTTAAAACCATTGACAATTGTGACTTTGTGTTTCAGTGACCTATAGAGGCCCACAGGGAGCTCCATGCTGGTGATGATTGATCACAGATAGAGTTATCAATAACTGATCATGGCTTTGTTCAGTGGTTGAATGTGCAGTTTCCTGATGGCAGCGCTGGAAGAAGTATTCAGATCCCTTACTTTAATAAAAGTACTTCTACCACATTGTGAAAGTAAAAGTCCTGCATTCAACACTTACTAAGTATCAGCATCAAATCTAATTTTTTTTAAATCTAATTTTAACTGTTTTTCATGTTTAATCTTCACCTGAAACTACTTATCATCATAATAAATAGCACACTTTATACTTTTGCATACTTTGCATACCTCATATATAAATATAATATATATTTTTCCATTTATTATTAATTTAACAACCTATTTTAACATGTTACATTCTACTTTTCTCTAATGTGCGATATCTGTGAAATACTTGATTCTCTCTGGATAAAAACAAAAGACCCTATGTGCAATAATGATAATAAATGCCAAATTGCACAAATGTTAGTATTTTATGTATATAATGCATGCTTTTACTAATTTTCCCCACTGCGTTATAAATAAATCCTTCTCTTAAAAGTAACTGAAGCTGTCAGCTAAATGTAGTGGAGTAAAAAGTACAATATCTGCCTCTAAATGTAGTGATGTAGAAGTATAAAGTTACATAAGATGGAAATACTCAAGTAAAGTACAAGTACCTCAACATTATACTGAAGTAGAGCATTTAAATAAATGTACTAATGCATTCAGGATGATTTTAGTCTAATATTCCAGTTTTTCCTGATCTATGAGCTCCATCAGGACGAGCTGGTGGAGAAGTTCCTGACGTGAAGGTTTTAAACTATTGTCACATGACTAAATGAGCCCTTTGAGTTGCATTTACAGTACAGGCCAAAAGTTTGGACACACCTTCTCATGCAATGCGTTTCCTTTATTTTCATGACTATTGACATTGTAGATTCATCAAAACTATTAATGAACACATGTGGAATTATGTACTTAACAAACAAAGTGTGAAATAACTGAAAACATGTCTTATATTCTAGTAAGCAAAGGGTGGTTACTTTGAGGAATCTAAAATACAAGACATGTTTTCAGTTATTTCACACTTTTTTGTTAAGTACATAATTCCATATGTGTTCATTCATAGTTTTGATGCCTTCAGTGAGAATCTACAATGTCTTTTTTGGTCATTTTGTTTCCTTTTTGGGTCATTTTGTGTCTTTTTTTAAGTCATTTTGTGTCTTTTTTTGTCATTTTATTTCTTTTTTGGGCCATTTTGTGTCTTTCTGGTCAATTTGTGTCTTTTTGTGGTCAATTTGAGTTGCTTAATGTTATGTAATTTTTTGGTCAATTTGATTCTTTTTTGGGTCATTTTGTGGCTATTTTGAGGAATCTAAAATACAAGACATGTTTTCAGTTATTTCACACTTTTTTGCTAAGTACATAATTCCATATGTGTTCATTCATAGTTTTGATGCCTACAGTGAGAATCTACAATGTAAATAGTCATGAAAATAAAGAAAAACGCATTGAATGAGAAGGTGTGTCCAAACTTTTGGCCTGTACTGTAAATGTATGAAAAGCGCTATATAAATAAAGTTTGATTGATTGATTGATGATTGATTGGTGTCCTAGGTGACGTACGAGGCTCATAAGGAGTACCTGGCCAAGATGTACGAGGAGTACCAGCGTCAGGAGGAGGAGAACATGAAGAAAGGGAAGAAAGGCTCCGTGTCCACCATCTCGGGGCTCTCGGCGGCGCCCGCCCCCGTGGTCAACGGGAACCTGGAGATCGACGACAACTCCCAGACGCAGACGCCCGAGAGCGAGGCGGAGTACAGCGAGGGCGCCGCCGGAGACTCACGCAACCTCCTCGCCGACGGCACGGTGAAGAGAGCCAACGGGGACGCTCTGACGCCCGGCGAGCAGAGCGCCGGCCCCGGGGTCCGCGTGGAGGTCCACGACCTGCTGGTGGACATCAAGGCGGAGAAGGTGGAGGCCACGGAGGTGAAGCTGGACGACCTGGACCTGTCTCCTGAAGGCCTGGGGGGAGGCGTGGGGGGAGGAGGTGGGGGAGGGATAGAGAACGGGCCCCTGGTGGAGGTGGACTCCCTGCTGGACAGCGCTTACTGCGCCGTGGTGCAGAAGCTCAACGGGAACCTGGCGGTGAAAGACGGCGCCCCGGGCCCCGGCCTGGCGCTGGCGGGGGTCGGTCTGGAGGAGGACGGGAACATGGGGCCCCTCATCACGCTGGCCGACGAGAAGGACAGCGTCCCCAGCAACAACGGCTTCCTCTTCAGCAAGGTCACAGTTCATTTATTATTATCTATTTATATCAGGGGTGTTTATTGTTATTGTTTATTGTTAAAAAGATCCCCATTAGCTGTCACCAAAAGTGGGAGGAGCTAGTCTTCCTGGGGTCCACAAGACAAAACAAAAATCACTTAACAATTAAACATTGTAGACATTATTATATACGTCATCAGAAATCATTCCGAATAAGTTATTACATTCATATCTATTACATTAATTCTCACTTTCATACAGTAAATATGTTAATGTTAATGTTAAAATATAATACTACAAATCCCAGAATGCTCTGCTGGTGTTGTGGCTTGAACACAGTAGATCAGTGTGGAGCAAACTGAGCAACAATTAAAGTTGTCTTTATGCTCTTTTTCTTGCTAGTCCAAGGCTTGAATGGCTGCACATTCATTGAAGGATATTATTATTAGTCATTTGGTTTATTATTGTTATTTTATTCTTACATTTATTTTTAGCCTGTGGAAAAAGATTACTGTTAAATTTAAATTTAAAGAAGGCCGCATATAAAATAAAGGGACATATGATTTTTATTTACATTTTATTTAAGAAATGAATGCCATTGATGTGTTTGTTTGTTTTATTTGATATTGGATTTTGCATGTTTGCAATATTAAGTTATATCAAGCTTTGCTTGTTCCATTTTGTTTGAACTTGTTTAGGTCAATTTTTTCAATAAATATCAATGTTGGCCCGCGACTTTGTCCAAGTTTTAAATTTTGGCCCACTGTGTATTTGAGTTTGACACCCCTGCACTGAAAAAAGTTTTTAATTCATCCAATTAAAAAAATTTAGGGTAAGAGTTCACATCTATATTGTATAAATTGAGCCAATGAAAAAAATATAACTTGTCTCAAACTGTATTTTCTATGTCCATGGAAACAATATTTTTAGTATAATATTTTCAAAATCATATTTTCTTGTTAAAAGGAAGTCAATTAATTTAAATCTTATTTTTTATCTAAACAAAAATATATATATTTCATCAAACAAATATTTATCATTTAAGAAATACAGCTAAATAGAAATTATTTGTTTTATCCAATCAAAAAATATATATATTTCATCAAACAAATATTTATCATTTAAGAAATACAGCTAAATAGAAATGATTTGTTTTATCCAATCAAAAAGATATATATTTCAAACATGGTCTATACCTTCATTGTTTGTTTTTATTCTTCCTGTGAGTCTCTTTGGATCAAAGCGTCTGCTAAATGACTAAATGACTAAATGTGATATTAAGATTATTGTAATTAAAACATGATTTTCCACTTCTTTTTATCTATTTTTCTCTCCTCCAGGTTGATGAGAAGCTGCTTCCAGCTCTGGCAGCCACAGATCCTCTAGTCCTGCCGAGTCCGGACCAGCCGGCTCCGCCCGGCCCGGTCCCGGTCCCGGTCCCGGTCCCGGTCCCGGCCCTCTCCTCCTCCAGCGCCAGCGACGACCTCAGCCTGCTGGCCCACATGACCAGCTGCGGCTCCGACCTGACGCAGAGCCAGAGCCTCGCCGCCGGGGAGCTCCCGGAGGACGGGCCCTTCAAGATGGAGAGCCCCCTGGCCGACATCAGCTCCATCGCCGAGGCGGAGAGCCAGGCGGCCGCCCAGGCCTCCAGGGCCGAGTTCCCCGAGGGAGAGGCCTCCTCCGGGGCCGAGGGAGAGGCCGCGGGGCTGAAGACCGGAGGAGACACCGCCAGCACCACCTCCGACACCGAGAGGTCTGATGACGGCAAAGACAAGGACACCAAGAAGATCCAGACCACCGCCACCACTCAGGTGTGTTACTGCGTCTCTTTTTATTGATCAGGAGTCTCTTTTTATTGATCACAAGTCTGCAGGCGGACCTGATATAAAAATAAAATCTTTAATAAAATTTTTTGCAGATTTATGAGATTTAAAGTGGTGAATCTGGGAGAAAAAAGTTGCTTTTTTCCCACTTTAAATCTCTTAAATCTTCAACTTTTTTTCTTGTAGATTTGCCACTTTAATCTAGTAAATTTGCAACTTTTTTCTCGAAATATTACCTGAAGTTACCAAATATAGTTCTTTGCTTGATAAAGGGTTAAATGTATTCTTTATATTTAACTTCAAATAAAGTAGTAGTACAAATCCATGATTAAAAAGACCTCTGTTACTCAATAAATGTCAATAAAAAAAGATTTAACCCTATAAAGCCAAGTGTATCATATTTGATACACAAGTTGTTGAGACCTCTACATCATCAGTCTGATATATTTTTTTCCTGAAAAACCTGATGTATACATGTGTTGGAGATTAAAAAAAACAAACTGAGCAACAAATTGCACAAAAATACCAGATGTAGCAAAAATGATACAGGTTCATTGCTGGGTGAAAACTTCATATCAGCAGATAAATCATTTTTTTCTTGCATATTTGAATTAAATGTTAAAAGGAAAGTCTTAATAGGATAAAAATGTTCGGTTTCATGTTTTTGTTAGTTCAAGAAAAACAAACTGTGAGCAACAAATTGCACAAAAAGACCTGATGTATCATATATGATACAAATTAGAATTCATATATAAAAAAATATTTATTTATTTTTGTCAGCAGGTTTTAAAATTTTTTTAAGTTTTAAAAAAATATAGTTTTCTGGAAATTATTTCACGGTTCAGGCTTTATAGGGTTAAAAAATAGATTTTAGCCATTATTGAGCAGCCTTAATTCTTTGTTTTTTGTTTTTTTTAACACACTTGGCTCACAGTGTGCTGCTCTGAGCTCTGATTGGTCAGAAAGCTGCTCTGAGCTCTGATTGGTCAGAAAGCTGTGGACAGTTTGTCTCTGACAGAAAAGCCAAGTGACTCCCACACAGCAACTCATCCTCTAATAAACGAGGGAATAACAAGTCCCACAACTCTTCTGTAGTTTCTCTCATGAATCTGAACTGTTTACAAGCCAAGTTTCAGTCAGAGATGCACTGAGCACGTAGAGCATGGGTGTCAAACTGGCGGCCCGCGGGCCAATTGCAGCCCTCGTGATGATATTTTGTGGCCCTCACCTTGATATGAAAGTTTAATGTGAGTTTTATATGAATGGCACTTTACCGTGTTGTGTGTGGAAGGTCCCTTTAATGACTGTTTTTGGTAATTTGGCGTCTTTTTAAAATAATTTTGTGTCTTTTGTGTTATTTAGTGTCTTATTTGGTAATTGGTGTATTTTTTTAAGTAATTCTGTGTATTTTTTGGTCATTTTGTGTCTTTTTTTAGTCATTTTGTGTCTTTTTTTAGTCATTTTGTGTCTTTTATTGGTCACTTTGTGTCTTTTATTGGTCATTTTGTCTCTTTTTTAAGTAATTTAGTTTTTTTCTGTCATTTTGTGTCTTTTTTAGTCATTTTGTGTCTTTTATTGGTCACTTTGTGTCTTTTATTGGTAATTTTGTCTCTTTTTTAAGTAATTTAGTTTTTTTCTGTCATTTTGTGTCTTTTTTTAGTCATTTTGTGTCTTTTTTAGTCACTTTGTGTCTTTTATTGGTCATTTTGTCTCTTTTTTAAGTAATTTAGTTTTTTTCTGTCATTTTGTGTCTTTTTTTAGTCATTTTGTGTCTTTTATTGGTCATTTTGTCTCTTTTTTAAGTAATTTCGTTTTTTTTCTGTCATTTTGTGTCTTTTTTTTTTGTCATTTTGATACTGCCTAGCGGCCCCCAGGTAGTTTGAGTGTGAGACCCCTGACGTAGAGTGTTGATTTTATGTTGATTTTATGATTTTTTGTTTTTATTGTATTCATGCATATTTTATTTTGTGCGGGCAGTACATTTTACATTTTATTTTATTTATGTTTATCCCATTTTTAATGTATTTTATCTCATTGCATCTTACTGATCTATTGTTTTCTACATCTCTTTGTATTGTGTTATGTATTTATTGTTTGTGCAGCACTTTGGAAACCTTGTGTTTGCTAAAAGTGTGCTCTATAAATAAAGTGGATTGGACTGAAAGCCCTCTGAAAGCTGACTGGTTCTGATCTTGTGTCTGCAGGCCCTCCACGGTCGCACCGCGGCCCAGCTGGAGCGGGACCTGCGGGTGGATCTGGGTTTCCGGGGGATGCCCATGACGGAGGAGCAGCGGCGGCAGTTCAGCCCCGGCCCTCGCACCACCATGTTCCGCATCCCGGAGTTCAAGTGGTCCCCGATGCACCAGAGGCTGCTCACAGACCTGCTGTTCGCCCTGGAGACAGACGTGCATGTGTGGAGGAGGTGAGCTGCATTCTGAGGACCTTTAACATGTTGCTGATGATGTTTATGGCCGTGTGAAACAGTTCTACAACTAACTAATGTTTCCATTACGATTAATCAGCTGTTCTTTGGATTGATTGGTCAGAATGTATAAGATGGCATAAAAATAGCAAACTATCTTCAGATTCGTACATTTCAACACAGATGTTAAAATTTCAATGATATAATTTTTAAAAATTTACAACGTGGAAACACTGAATGTCATCTTTGCTTAACCCATTGAGGCCTGAAAAACCGCTGGGCGATTTTAAAATAAGCCTCTAATTTTCTGGAAATTCTGGCAAAATTCTGGGGAAAAAAGTGTCAACTCTTCTACTAAATAATAGATTTTTCAGCCTCTGTAGCAGATAGAAATGAAATTCAAAAAGTATTTGAGAACTTATACAAATACTACAAAACGACGTATCCGCTTGTTTTAGTCTTTTTGGTCACTTAATGTCTTTTTTTTTGTCATTTTGTGTGTTTTTTTTGTCATTTTGTCTTTTTTGGTAATTTTGTGTCTTTTTTGGTAATTTTGTGTTCAATTTGTGTATTTTTTGGTCATTTTGTTTCCTTTTTTTGGTCATTTTGTGTCTTTTTTGGTCAATTTGTGTTTTTTTTTTGTCATTTTCTGGCTTTTTTCGGTCATTTTATGTCTTTTTTGATCATTTTGTGGTCAATTTGTTTCTTTTTTGGGTGATCTGAACTGTGCGTGATTCTGTTCAGTGAGAGGGGGTCGCGGACAACATGCATGTTAAATTGGGGGTCGCGACTCAAAAAGGTTGAGAACTACTGGCTTAAAGGAACAATTCATCCCAAAATGATCATGTCTATACCATTACTCACCTGTATTAACCTGAATTTGATAAACCAAGAATCTGAGAAATCATTGACAAGTTGGAGTAAATAAAGGCTTCTAAACTATCCAAACATCTGTTTACAACCTTAATAGAAACACTCTCAGTTAAGTGTCTTAAATGGTAATGTTGTAAACAGATGTTTTTGAGACAGTTTTGTTGTCGTGGCACCCTGAAAAAACAAGTTTTCTCCACAAATTCAAGGTAACACGGGGTGAATTATTGCTTTTTATAACATTTTGGGGGTAAAGTATTCCTTTAAGAAATAGTTGTGATTTAATCTTGTGTCGAACGATTATCCAACTGTTTGATTCAGCTCTTTTATAAGAAGATATTCCCTGAAAACATCCTGACATGGGAGTTAATTGTCACTCAAAATGTCTTGAAATATGAAATTTAAGGATTAAGGACAAAAGCTTTAATGCATCAAAAGTCCATTAATGAGCCAAAAAGCCAATAAACACTCTTAATAATTGATAACCACTTCCATTTTTTCCTCTAAAATAGAAATGCTGGAACTTAAAAAAGGCCCCTTCAGAATAAAATACTTACAGGTTTCCTGTCTGTGTCCATCAGTGTTGATGTTATTTATCTTTATTTTGTGTCGCAGCCACTCCACCAAGTCGGTGATGGATTTCGTGAACAGCAACGAGAACATCATCTTCGTCCACAACACCATCCACCTCATCTCTCAGATGGTGGACAACATCATCATCGCCTGCGGAGGCATCCTGCCGCTCCTCTCTGCTGCCACCTCCCCCTCTGTAAGTGGCTGTGCTCCGCCCCCCGGTGGTGGGAGGGAGAACTGCAGGGTAACAGCTGACTCAGACCTAAAGAACCTGACCCCTCACATGCTCAGGCCACTGTTGATCGTGCACGATTAACCCATAAGAACCCATGTAACAAACACTTTAAATATTCTAGAGCAGGGGTCTCAAACCCAGATTACCTGGGGGCCACTGGAGGCAGTATCAAAATGACCAAAAAAATCTAAATGACTTAAAAAAGACACAAAAAAGACAGACAAAATGACTTAAAAAGACACAAAATTACTAAAAAAAAAGGACACAAAATGACAGAAAAAAACTAAATTACTTAAAAAAGACACAAAAAAGACACAAAATTACTAAAAAAGACACAAAATGACTGAAAAAACTAAATTACTTAAAAAAGACACAAAAAAGACAGACAAAATGACTTAAAAAGACACAAAATTACAAAAAAAGGACAAAAAAAGGACACAAAATGACAGAAAAAAACTAAAATACTTAAAAAAGACACAAAATTACTAAAAAAGACACAAAAATGGACTGAAAAAACACTAAATTACTTAAAAAAGACACAAAATGACCAAAAAAAGACACAAAATGACTGAAAAAACTAAATTACTTAAAAAAGACACAAAAAAGACACAAAATGACCAAAAAAGACACAAAATGAACTGAAAAAACACTAAATTACTTAAAAAAGACACAAAATGACCAAAAAAAGACACAAAATGACAGAAAAAACACTAAATTACTTAAAAAAGACACAAAAAAGACAGACAAAATGACTTAAAAAGACACAAAATTACAAAAAAAGGACACAAAATGACAGAAAAAAACTAAATTACTTAAAAAAGACACAAAAAAGACACAAAATTACTAAAAAGGAGACACAAAATGACCAAAAAAGACACAAAATGACTGAAAAAACACTAAATTACTTAAAAAAGACATAAAATGACCAAAAAAAGACACAAAATGACAGAAAAAAACTAAATTACTTAAAAAAGACACAAACCCCCCCACAAAATTACTAAAAAAAGACACAATGACAAAAAAACCCCACATCATAAACATGTTCTGCGTGGTTCACTTGGTCTGTGATATATCCCTCATAACTTTCCTTTATGGATAACTGGCTCTGGGTTCTTATGGGTTAAATAACTTTTTTCTGTCGATGCATTTCCTAATCATAAAATATCAAAGATCAGTCTAAAAAGTTGGATTTTATACTTCTTTTTAGTTTGACATTGAGTTTAAAAATGAGTAAAAACAGTCCCAGATTCCTCTCATCTTTACCTTTAACACTTCCTGCTCAGTATTCTAATCCTCATTTGATCTTTGTTCTAATCCTTTGAATTAACAATCTATTTATAATTTGATCGTTTGATAATCTATTTCCTTTAATTATCTTTTTGTTCTTTCTTTTCCTCTCTGTGTTACATGTATTCTGTGTATTTTCTTGTCTCTGTTTTGTCTGTTTGCATGTGCAGAGTTCTAAGAGTAGTGCCAACACTGTAAGTTGCAGTTTCTTCCTCTCTTTTTCTCTTCTACTAATCCTTCGTTCTGCTTTATTTATCATTGTGACTGACACTAAACCTTGCCTGTCTGACATCCATAGTGTTTCTATCTGTTGTGCTTCTTTGCTGCTAATCAATACCTCCCTTATTGTCTGCCTCAGTGTATCTACATGTTCTACAAACACTTTGTATCATATTGTTAGAATATTATACAAATAATAGATAGATAAAGGCCAGGAGGAGGATCATTAGAGCAGCTGTTCTCAACCTTGGGGTCGGGACCCCAATTGGGGTCGCGAGATGATTTCTGGGGGTCGCCAAATCATTTTGGAAGTCAGCTCTGTCTCCACTGTGTTAAAGTGTTCATGTGTTTTAGTCTTTTTGGTCACTTAATGTCTTTTTTTGTTCATTTTGTGTCTATTTAGGTCATTTTGTGTCTTTTTTTGATCATTTTGTGGTCAATTTGTGTCTTTTTTGGTCATTTTGTTTCCTTTTTTTGGTCATTTTGTGTCGTTTCTGATCATTTTGTGTCTTTCTTTGGTCATTTTGTGTCTTTTCTGGTCATTTTGTGTCTTTTTTTTGGTCATTTTGTGTCTTTTCTGGTTATATTGTGTCTTTTCTGGTAATTTTGTGTCTTTTTTTGGTCATTTTGTGTCTTTTTTATCATTTTGTGGTCAATTTGTGTCTTTTTTTGTCATTTTGTGTCTTTTTTTTGTCATTTTGTGTCTTTTTTGGTCATTTTGTGTCTTTTTTAGTCATTTTGTGTCGTTTCTGATCATTTTGTGTCTTTCTTTGGTCATTTTGTGTCTTTTTTTGGTCATTTTGTGTCTTTTTTTGGTCATTTTGTGTCTTTTCTGGTCATTTTGTGTCTTTTTAGGTCATTTTGTGTCTTTTCTGGTTATATTGTGTCTTTTCTGGTCATTTTGTGTCTTTTTTTGGTCATTTTGTGTCTTTTTTTATCATTTTGTGGTCAATTTGTGTCTTTTTTGGTCATTTTCTTTCTTTTTTGTATGATCTGAACTGTGCGTGTGAGATTGTGTTCAGTGAGCGGGGGTCACAGACAACATGCATGTTAAATTGGGGGTCGCGACTCAAAAAGTTTGAGAACTACTGCATTAGAGTGAGGTGACAATAAATAGAGTTTGTTTTATGAGAGAAAAAAGAGTTTTCCTGAAGTCCTTTGGGGTTGCATCTTGCTAAGCCTGTCCCATTTGTATCAACACTGAAGAAGGCAGGAGGAGCCGGACCCCAGAGGGGGTCAAAGGGAGAGGAGGTGACCCCTGTTCCTGGGGGAGGAGGCGCAGGGGGAGAGGTGCGTAAAGAGTTGAGAGTCCCACCATCACCAGGAGAGCTAAGAGCACCAGCAGCCCTTCTGTCTCACCTTGTTCTGTCTGTTTGTCTCCTCCTCCCTCCGGATGCTTCACTCTGCACCTCCTGCTCTCTGGAGAGGAGTCACGGTGTTTAACTCCTGCTGTGCTGCCTTCAGACCTGTTCTCAGTGTAGATAAACTGAACATTTAAGCCTCAACAGAAGGAGGAGGAGTCTGTTTAAATATCAAAATGTTTCTGTGCACCGACACGACCCCACTGTCCCCTAGCTGTGTGTCATCGGCTGAACTTCCTGTTTGTTGTTGTGTAGAAACATCATGTTGCCAGATTTCATCATAAATATTCACTGAACCAGCATGAAACTCCAGGTTGATGTTCCTTCTAGGACTCATAATGACACATTTACTAAAGGTTAAGGTAACACTTTACAATAACCATCATTTATAAATGGTAAACAGATAGTTTATTAATGTTTAATCATCATTTATAAACCGTATATAGACCATTTAGAATGGTAAATACATAATTTATTAATGTTTAACTCACTACATCATTCATAAATGACAAATAGATGGTATATTGGAAAAGCGGATATGTCGTTTTGTAGTATTTGTATAAGCTCTCAAATACCTTTTTGAATTTCATTTCTATCTGCTACAGAGGCTGAAAAATCTATTATTTAGTAGAAGAGTTGACACTTTTTTTTCCAGAATTTTTCCAGAATTTCCAGAAAATTAGAGGATTATTTTAAAATCGCCCAGCGATTTTTCAGGCCTCAATGGGTTAACACCATATAAGTATGTTAATGATTTTGAAATGATTCATATACCTTTAAGAAATTGGTTGAAACCATTTAAAGATTAAATATGTACAGCACTTTGTAAATGGTTAATAATTGGTTTATCAACCATCTATAAACATTATTTAGTTGGTTATTGTAAAGTGTTACCCAGGTTAATTATATTGTTTTAAAAAAGAAGATCCTATAATACTTCACCTCCTTTCTTCTACCAGTGACTGAGTGTTTATTTGTGTTTCCGTGGTGTTGTTTCTCCTGATAACTGGCGAGCTGCTGTGTGTTGCTGCTCTTCCTGCAGACGGAGCTGGAGAACATCGAGGCGACGCAGGGAATGTCCTCGGAGACGGCCGTCACCTTCCTGTCCCGCCTCATGGCCATGGTGGACGTCCTGGTGTTCGCCAGCTCTCTCAACTTCAGCGAGATCGAAGCGGAGAAGAACATGTCGTCAGGAGGCCTGATGAGGCAATGCCTCCGCCTCGGTGGGTTCACTTATTAAACTATACGTTTAAAACCGTTTTTACTGGGGAGTTTGACTCCCAGACATAGTCAGGCGGCTCAGCCAAATAAAGGGGACACGCCGGACAAAAGCACCACATTTTTTCCACATACTCTCTATCACCACTACTACTATACTTACATGTTTCCTGTGTGTGTCCCTCAGTGTGCTGCGTGGCAGTGAGGAACTGTCTGGAGTGCCGGCAGAGACAGAGAGACCGGAGCTGCAAGTCGTCTTTAACCAGCAGCAAGTCTCAGGACAGCCTGCACAGCGCCTCCACCACCACCAAGGTACCACACACACACACACACACACACATTAAACACATATAACACACACCCTGCACTAGCCGCTTATAACCTGACACAGAAACGTTCATATGCATGACACACTGCGTTTCCATCTGCAGCAGGATCCAGACAGACTCCTGCAGGATGTTGACATCAACCGTCTCCGAGCCGTGGTGTTCAGAGACGTGGTGAGTATTCTTAGTGTGTGAGAGGAAAAACACTTGTATATATTTAGTTTTTGTCTTGTTTTTACTGAATAAATGTGTGTGTGGCGTTTCCTGCAGGATGACAGTAAGCAGGCTCAGTTTCTGGCGCTGGCAGTCGTCTATTTTATCTCCGTCCTCATGGTGTCAAAGTACCGGGACATCCTGGAGCCCCAGCGGGAGATTGGCAGGTCCACCAGCCTATCAGGGAGGAGCATCCGCCACGAGATCAACTCCCCGACCAGTACAGGTGATTCTAGATCATGGGGCTCAAACTTGCGGCCCGCGGGCCAATTGCGGCCCTCGTGACGATATTTTGTGGCCCCCACCTTGATATAAAGGTTTAATGTGAGTTTTATCTGAATGGCACTTTACCATGTTAATTACTTTTGTAACTTTAAGTAATGTTGTGTCTTTTTTGGTAATTTTCTGTCTTTGCAAAATAATTGTGTCTTTTTTCAATAATTTTCTGTCTTTTTTTGGTAATTCTGTGTCTTTTTTGGGTCATTTTGTGTCTTTTTAAAATTATTTTGTGTCTTTTTTTTGGTAATTCTGTGTATTTTTGGTCATTTTGTGTCTTTTTTAAGTAATTTATTGTTTTTTTCAGTCATTTTGTGTCTTTTTGTAATTTTGTGTCTTGTTTTGGTCATTTTGTGTCTTTTTTTGGTAATTTTGTGCCTTTTTTTAAAGTAATTTAGGGTTTTTTTCAGTCATTTTGTGTCTTTTTGTAATTTTGTGTCTTGTTTTGGTCATTTTGTGTCTTTTTTTGGTAATTTTGTGCCTTTTTTTAAAGTAATTTAGGGTTTTTTTCAGTCATTTTGTGTCTTTTTTTGGTCATTTTGATACTGCCTCCAGCGGCCCCCAGGTAATTTGAGTTTGAGACCCCTGTTCTAGATGTTTTTATTTCACTGCAATATCCTCAATATCAGAGAGGAGCTGATGGTGACTCATCATTGTAGCGTTTGTGCAGAGAAAACTGGCCTCAAGGCAAACAACAAAACCTTTGTCATCTGAGACGATGAAAGAGAGAAAGAAGGTTATTACTCGACAAAGAAATGAAGCTTACAAACAGGAGAAAAGGCTGAGGAAGAATAAAAACAGACTACATGTTGTAGAAATTCTTGGCAACAAAAATAAGCCATTTGTGTTGTTTTTGTACTTGTAAGTATTTGAGAGCTTAAACAAATACTACAAAACGACGTATCCGCTTTCCAGGCTTCAATGGGTTAATATGAAACAGGACTTCACTAGTCACTGCTTACTTTGAACATTTAAATACTCACAATCAGTAGTTATTAGTTACAAGCTTGTATTGTTGTCATTTTAGAAAACAAATCTGATTTTATTGTGCTGTATTTTGATAAATGTATTCATGGATTATACTCAGTGGTGGAAGAAGTATTCAGATCCTTTCATTAAGTAGAAGTACTGTTACCACACTGTGGAATTATTCTTTACTCCTCTAAAACTTACTTTAGTAAATGGCATATATAAAAGGTAAAAAATGTTTTCATTTTGCAAACCAAGGCCACATTCATTATGTATAGTTGAGATTGAAATAATTGACTTGGGCTGGTTATTTGAAACAGGAGAAAAGGCAGAGGAAGAATAAAAACAGACGACATGTTGTAGAAATTCTTGGCAACAAGAATAAGCTGTTTGTATTGTTTGTGTTCCTGCAGAGCATCCGTCCACAGTCTTCTCAGACCGGGACAAGCAGACCCCCACCCCCGTGGACGACTCCCCCCGGGCCGGCCTCCCCCACACGGACTCAGGCATCGGAGAGGAGGGCCACGTGGCCGGGTCCCTGAACGGCTCGGAGATGGGTCTGGGTCTGGGTCTGGGCCTGGTGGGGAGGGAGACGGACAGGGACAGAGACAGAGACCTGGGGGGAGGGGGAGGAGGAGGGACGGACCTGCTGTGTAGTCTGTCAGATGTTAGGAGGTCTCAGGAGAGTCTTCTGGATTCTCCTCACAACCCCAACGCCAGCCAAGCCCCGCCCTCCTCCATCTCCAGCATCAGCCAGACTAACAAAGGCATCAATGTGAAGGTGGGTCAGAGAGAGAGACCACCATCACAGCTGACTGTCTGAATTTATTCTTACCGTGTGTTCAGACCGGACGTGTAGCGAATTTTCGCGTCGCGTTACTCGCGCGAGTTGATCGCGCGAGTAAATAACTCACGAATTTCGCCCAAGAGACTATTTAGCGCCAAATAATTCCCTCCATTTCATTCTATCATCAACCATGACAAGCATAGCGTCCCTGTACCTGCTCTGGAAGTCCGAGATACGTCGGAAAACACGCCGTCGTGTCTGGGTGAGTGACATCATCCGGCTAGATCTTTATGGTTCCGGTTGCGGTAGGAGGGTGATGATGTGTCAAAAAGCTCGGGAAGCCCACAGACCGCAACAATAAGTTTCTCCTCCATTTTTCTGGAATAGGCGGGTTCCCGGGATGCATGACGTCACTGTCGTCCAGAATCTCAACGCTGATAGGCTGTCCCGACACAGCGTCACGCGAATATTTCGCCCAAGTTGAATTTATTGAAGTCGCGCGAATTCGCGTTGTTTCATTCGCGCCGCGACATTCGCGGCATTCGCGTCGCGCGAAACCCGCGATTCGCGCCGCCGGCAAAAATTTGCGTCTATTCGCGTGTTTGCATTGACTTTGTATGTAATCTTGTCGCGCAAAATATTCGCTACGCGTCCGGTCTGAATACACCGTTAGAGATGATCAGCGTGGTTCAGTGTTGTCGGGAAACACATTTATTCACATGCATTCTTCCAAATATGGTGTTAACGATCAAGCCACATCTGTATTTTCAGCTGTGTGGTTGTAGTTTGATCACCTGAGACTGATTTTTAAAGCTAAATCTTAAAAGGGTTGAGATCTTTTCCACACATGCATCTTTCAATAAGGCTATAGAAGTTCATCCAGCTTTAAAATATGCTCCCTGTTGTTACGGTGTGTTCTCATCAAGCTGGAAACAGATGTTTCATGTGGCATTATTACAATCACAGTCAGCAGAAAGATGCAAATAAATGTCAAATTCAATAATGTCAAGTGCATCACATAATGCTGCACATCAGTTTTTTGTCATTTGCAAGTTATGCAAGTTCAAAATTTCTCAATTCGAGTGAGAAATTAGTATTGCAATAATCTATCAGCGTTTAGATTCTCTGTACTGCAAACACAGCCCTGACAGAACCAAACTCAGAAAACAAGCATTTTAAAAGTTGTTTTCTTGTCGTCTTGGGGACAGATCTGAGAAAGCATGAACTCAGACTTTTTAGAGAACGGCATGTTGTAGTAATTTCGGCATCCTTTTGATCTGTTTGCAGTTAAATCACAACTAAATCTATTTAATGTGGGTTCATACTGCTGTAGTAGTGGCACTTATCCAGATGGAGTTCCTGGAGGAAGCTGTGTTGAACGAAGACAGGATGCTGTTTGGTTTTCTTACTTCCACAACAGCTACAAAGCAGCAGCAGTGTGTATTTCAACATAGACAGAAAGAAAGAGCAGATAAAAATGTTAATATCTATACCAACAGGAATAATGGTCTCAATATGGTCCAGCTGTCAAACTTAACATTACATAAAACAATATTTATAGTCTACTGCTAGGGAAAAGTTTTTACTTTAGTTGTTCTCCATGTTGGATTTTGTTGGAGGAAATAATAATGGTTTGTAACGCTTTATAATAAGGTCCTTAATAACCATTAATTAACAAGTAATAAGGCATTGTTCACGCTTTAGATCCGGTAGTTGCAAAAAGCATAGTTAACTTATAGTTAACTTATAATAGATGAGCAATAAAGTATATTTTAATATCAATAAGCAAACAAAATAAGATTAATAAAGGCATGGCAAAGACATAATGGGTGGGTCATGGGTGTTTGTAATGCCATTATTAACACTTATATAAGCTTATAAACACACAATAATGTTAATAAGCATCTTGTAAGGACTTACAAGGGCCTTATTACTTGTTAATTAATGGTTATTACAAGGACCTTAATATAAAGCGTTACCTAATGGTTTGCAACATACTAAATGTTGAACCCCAAATTGAAAACAACACTTACAAAGTTGCAGTTGCCTTATAACAAGTTGAAAACCAGCCAAGAATGAGTTCTGATCCTCACAGCTTCTCTCTCTCTGGTCCTGCAGGAGATCCTGAAGAGTTTGGTGGCGGCTCCTCTGGACGGCGGTGATCTGGGCCAGGAGTCGGGGCCGACGCCCTACCACCCCGACCCCGCCCTGAAGACCCACCCCATGCTGCCCATGCAGTTCCACTCCTTCGACAGGTCAGACCGCTGCTCCACCTGCAACAAGCAGAAAAACAACCAGACACATCCATCAGTATATCCATGTCTCCAGCACATACCCATAGCCCATAGCCATGTCTCCAGCACATACCCATAGCCCATAGCCATGTCTCCAGCCCATAGCCATACCCATATCCATGTCTCCAGCCCATACCCATAGCCCATATCCATGTCTCCAGCCCATAGCCATAGCCCATAGCCATGTCTCCAGCACATACCCATAGCCCATAGCCATGTCTCCAGCACATACCCATAGCCCATAGCCATGTCTCCAGCCCATAGCCATACCCATATCCATGTCTCCAGCCCATACCCATAGCCCATATCCATGTCTCCAGCACATACCCATAGCCCATAGCCATGTCTCCAGCACATACCCATAGCCCATAGCCATGTCTCCAGCACATACCCATAGCCCATAGCCATGTCTCCAGCCCATACCCATAGCCCATAGCCATGTCTCCAGCCCATACCCATAGCCATGTTTCCAGCCCATACCCATAGCCCATAGCCATGTCTCCAGCCCATAGCCATAGCCCATATCGGGGCAGTCCGTGGCCGAGAGGTTAGGATTTGTGCTTGTAACTGGAGAGTCGCCGGTTCGAATCCCGGTACTGACAGGTCTCGGACTGAAGTGCCCTTGAGCAAGGCACCTAACCCTCCTGCAGCTCCCCGGGCGCAGTAATAGATAGATAGATGGATGTTCTTTATTTATCCCAAGCTGGGAAATGACAGTGTAGCAGCAGCATTACACACAGAGACAATAACAACACAATTAAATAATTAAATAAAAAGAACAACCTAGGCATACTTCAAGCAATAAAATATAAAAATACAATAAAATGTAATGTAAAAATACAAATAAAGTGTCTAAAGAAGGAGTATGTATTAAGGAGTAGAATAGAATTCCAGTGCAGAATAAATATGAATATGCAGTATAAAAATGTTGGTGCTATGAAACAAATAAGGTGCAATGAACAGTGTGCATAAAGAACACATAAAGTGCATAACGACAGAAATGAACCAGACTATTTGTTATTGTACAGTGTGATGGCATGTGGAAGGAAAGATTTTTGAATGTGCTGCTCACTGCTCCCTGCATGGTGTGTTCACTTGTGTGTAAAAAAGGATAAAGGGTTAAAAGCAGAGGTTGAATTTCCCCATTGTGGGATTAATAAAGTCATCTTCTTCTTCATACTGATCTTCTGTTGATGCTTTTAATGTGCATCACTTCTTGAAAAACATTGATTTATTTTAACGTCAATACTGCACCAATATGAACTCTGCACAGTGAGTTGTTATTTTCTTGTGTGCAAAATATTTGAGAACAGGCACGTTTAAAATACAATGATTTTATATAGATATTAAAACATGACTGAACAGCTGTTAATTTCATTTTCTCTCCTCGTTTTGGACTTTTATGCAGGGTTAGAGATACTGTTGAATAATAAAGTCATTGCACATGACAGGACGTAAACTAAAGGATCAGATTTTCTTCTCTTGTCCAAACTGCTAGCATGCAGCCTGTTCTCTGAGCTTCTATCTGCTGCACATCACTTAGTCTGCTTGATGCTGCTCTGTGTCCTTAAAAGCTAACTTATTGATTGAAGACAGCGTGCATAATAGATCACGAATGGCTCCATATCATGGAAAATCCATATTTAACCCATTTAGGCCTAAAACGCCTGTAAAACCTCTGGGCGATTATAAAATCAGCCCCTAAAACCTGAAGTTTTTCTGGAAATTCAACAGAAGTGTCAACTCTTCTACTAAATAATAGATTTT
Organism: Centropristis striata; assembly: GCF_030273125.1. Classification (NCBI taxonomy): domain Eukaryota; kingdom Metazoa; phylum Chordata; class Actinopteri; order Perciformes; family Serranidae; genus Centropristis; species Centropristis striata. The sequence continues at coordinate 36,760,481 of NC_081531.1, read as the reverse complement.
TCAGCCTCTGTAGCAGATAGAAATGAAATTCAAAAAGTATTTGAGAGCTTAAACAAATACTACAAAACGACAAAAACGCCGCTTTCCAGGCTTCAATGGGTTAATATGAAGCAGGACTTCATTAGTCACGGCTTACTTTGAACATTTAAATACTCACAATCAGTAGTTATTAGTTACAAGCTTGTATTGTTGTCATTTTAGAAAACAAATCTGATTTTATTGTGCTGTGTTTTGATAAATGTATTCATGGATTATACTCTATGGTGGAAGAAGTATTCAGATCCTTTAATTAAGTAGAAGTACTGTTACCACACTGTGGAATTACTCCTGCATTCAAAACTAACTTAACCCATAAGAACCCAGAGCCAGTTCTCCTTAAAGGATGTGTTCTATAAGTGGAACACATAGAACACATTTCTGATGTTTAAAAAAAAAAAAAAAAAATACTAGCCCTAAATGTCAAAGATCTGTGATGTGACATATATGTTACTTTGAGCGTTTATGGTATTTATGTTTATATTTCTTATTTTAACATAGAAAAAACTAGACACATTTTCTGCTTACAGAGACACACATTAGCCTTTTTCTTTTGCATCTCCATAACATATATCAAATTTATGTCTTTAATTTGTTCAAGAAATCTGGTCAAAACAAGTTAAATGCAATAAAGGACACCCTGTTAACGGATTATAATTGTTAAATGGGTTTAAATTTAGATTTAATAAGTTAAGGTGAAGCATAAAGTTGGGAGATTATAGAAGATTTAAAGTGTTTTTAAGGTTATGGGTTAAGTAAATGGCATATATAAAAGGTAAAAGATGTTTTCATTTTGCAAACCAAGGCCACATTCATTTTGTATAGTTGAGACTGAAATAATTGACTTTGGCTGGTTATTTGAGGAGCGTTTGATGAGAAGTATCAGTGTGTTTAGTCTGGTTAGTCTGATGTTAGTCTGTGTCTCTCCTCTTCCAGGAGCGTCGTTGTTCCTGTCAAAAAGCCGCCGCCTGGCAGCCTGTCAGTCAACACGGTGGGCACGCCGACCACGAGTGGCGCCGCCACCGCCGGCAGCACGCCAAACATCTTCGCTGCTGCCACAGCGACACCCAAGAGCATGATCAACACTACAGGTGAGATAACACACACACACACACAGCTTCTTTACAATTTACCTCCTAAATCCATCTTTGGATAATTTTGCCCGTATACACTACCGGTCAAAAGTTTTAGAACACCCCAATTTTTCCAGTTTTTTATTGAAATTCAAGCAGTTCAAGTCAAATGAACAGCTTGAAAGGGTCCAAAGGTAAGTGGTGAACTGCCAGAGGTAAATAAAAAAAGGTAAGCTTAACCAAAACTGGAAAATAATGTACATTTCAGAATTATACAAGTAGGCCTTTTTCAGGGAACAAGAAATGGGTTAACAACTTAACTCTATGGAGTCTTGGGCTATTTTGTCCATTTTTGAATTCTTTTCATGTCTTTGTAAGTCATTTTGTGTCTTTTTTGGTCATTTTGTGTCTTTTGGTGTCTTTTTTTGTCATTTTGTGTCTTTTTTTGGTCATTTTGTGTCTTTTTTTAGTCATTTTGTGTCTTTTTTTGGTCATTTTGTGTCTTTTTTGGTCATTTTGTGTCTTTTTTAAGTCATTTTGTTTCTTTTGGTTTCTTTTTTTGTCATTTTGTGTCTTTTTTTAATCATTTTGTGTCTATTGGTGTCTTTTTTGTCATTTTGTGTCTTTTTTTGGTCATTTTGTGTCTTTTTTAAGTCATTTTGTTTCTTTTTTGGTCATTTTGTATCTTTTTTAGTCATTTTGTGTCTTTTGGTGTCTTTTTTTGTCATTTTGTGTCTTTTTTTGGTCATTTTGTGTCTTTTTTAGACATTTTGTGTCTTTTGGTGTCTTTTTTGGTCATTTTGTGTCTTTTTTTAGTCCTTTAGTCCAACATAAAATGTGATTTTGAATCTTTTTTTTACTTTCAAAACACTATCATGCTCAATAAAGAATTTTAAATGTTGCAAATGTGCATTAATTTCAGAGTACACTGAGACATTAAACTGCATCATTTTCAATTAAATTCTGGAAAAGTTGGTGTGTTTTAAAACTTTTGACCAGTAGTGTATATTTCTGAGCTGCATCTATACAGCTCCAGTCTATTGAGGGAGCGGCTGCAGACCAACACCTGCAGTATGACGGCGTGTTTATGTGAAAGGCCTCCAGCTGCTCCAAGAAGCCGAGCCGAGTGTCTTCTCTTGCTGCAAAAAACTCTTTGAAGCTTTATTCTGCTGTCCTTTGACAGCCAGAACAAACTAGAATAGAAACAAAGTGCAGCAGCAGCTCCAGCAGAAGCTTTCATGATGAGTTCAGCCCCTTTCAAGGCTGGGATCTGATCCAGATCACTGAAGTCCACACAGCGAGTGTAATAAACCCTGGCCACTAATGAGAAAGTTAATTTGTCAGACTGTGCATCTTTCACATGCAGGGAAAAAATATTAGATATTCTTTGACCCAAATATGGTGATGAATCAGAATAAATTGATAACAAGCAAAGAATCAAAAACACATATGCTGACATGCAGATCAGTGGCAGAGTGGATTAGTATTCACGGCTTTGTGCTCCTGCCAGACATATTGGACTGTATCATACATGCATAATGGACAAGGAAGGGATTTGTTCCCCGCAATGGATTCTCATATTGATTGCAAAGCTATTTTCACAAAACGAGGGGCTATTACCAGAAGACAAGCAGCAGCACATCCGGGGAAATACGATCCAAACTCAATTTGTCGGCGGCTGACCGGGACATTCAGATATTTCCTTTCTTGTTATCCTGCACGATAATCTCCGTCACGCTTGTTTCATATTACAATAATGCTTCTTTCATCACTCACAAGGAGGAATAAAAAAAAAAGAGAACAGGATCCACCAACATTGAGCCAATGCTAAAGGGTCTAGTGGCTGCACGTATTAAAATAGAGTTTGTGTTTTATAAAACGGTGTCAGAAGTAGAAGAATTTATTTCTATTTGGGGTTTTGGAGGTGTTTTGTGCAGTGTTTCGCTCATCCTCAGTTTCTAAAAAAAAAAAAAGTGTGTATATGTATGTAAGTGTGGGTGTGTATATATATGCATGATATATATGTATGTATATGTGGTGTATGTATGTGTGATATGTGTATGTATCTGTATATATCTAGTATATATATATATGTATGTGTGATATATGTATGTGTGTGTGTGTGTGTGTGTGTGTGTGTGTGTGTGCGAGTATCTGTATGGGTATACATCAAGGTTATAATAGTTTTGGATTTTTCATTAGTTTTAGTTTTAATTTCGTTGTGAATTTTTGTTTTCAAATTCAGTTAGTTTTAGTTAGTTTTAAGAGTGAGTTTTCTAGTTTTAGTTTAGTTTTTATGTTTTGAAAATGCTTAGTTTTAGTTTAGTTTTTATTAGTTTTAGTATTTTTATTTCAGTTAACAAAAATGTTTTTTCAATTCTAGTTTTCGTTATTTCTTTAGTTTTCGTTAACTATAATAACCTTGGTATACATATGTATCTATTTTATTTTATTTTATTTTTATTTATTTCTTTGGTTGTTTTTTTTGTGGAGTGATAAGGGCGCATGTCTAATTTCCTTGCATTTGTTTTTGTGATTATAAAATTGGACCAATAAAGGGTTTGTTAAAGGTCAAAGGTCTCCTCTCCTCCTCCTCCTCCTCCTCCTCTCCTCTCCTCTCCTCTCCTCTCATCCTCCTCCTCCTTTCCTCTCCTCTCCTCTCCTCATTCCCCCTTTCCTTTCCTTTCCTCCTTTCCTCCTTTCCTCTCCACTCATCTCCTTTCCTCTCCTCTCCTCTCCTCATTCCTCCTTTCCTTTCCTCCTTTCCTCTCCTCTCCTCTCCTCATTCCTCCTTTCCTTTCCTTTCGTTTCCTCCTTTCCTCTCCACTCATCTCCTTTCCTCTCCTCTCCTCTCCTCTCCTCATTCCTCCTTTCCTTTCCTCCTTTCCTCTCCTCTCCTCTCCTCATTCCTCCTTTCCTTTCCTTTCCTTTCCTTTCCTTTCCTTTCCTTTCCTTTCCTTTCCTTTCCTTTCCTTTCCTTTCCTCCTTTCCTCTCCACTCATCTCCTTTCCTCTCCTCTCCTCTCCTCTCCTCATTCCCCCTTTCCTTTCCTTTCCTCCTTTCCTCCTTTCCTCTCCACTCATCTCCTTTCCTCTCCTCTCCTCTCCTCATTCCTCCTTTCCTTTCCTCCTTTCCTCCTTTCCTCTCCTCTCCTCTCCTCTCCTCATTCCTCCTTTCCTTTCCTTTCCTCCTTTCCTCTCCACTCATCTCCTTTCCTCTCCTCTCCTCTCCTCTCCTCTCCTCTCCTCCACCTCCTCCTCTCCTCTCCTCTCCTCCTCCTCCTCCTCCTCTCCTCTCCTCTCCAGGTGCCACAGACTCCGCCTCCTCTTCCTCCTCCTCTTCCTCGTCCTTCGTCAACGGTGCGACCAGTAAGAACCTTCCGGCGGTGCAGACGGTGGCGCCGATGCCAGAAGACACGATGGAGAACATGAGGTCAGAGCGCCCGACAAGACGAAACTCTTTTATTGCTTCAATCATTCACTTTCCTCCCGCTCTTTCTTTTGTTCTTCTTCTTCCCTTCGGCTTTTGTTCTTGCGTTGATGTGTCTGTTTTCCTGGATGTGTTGGTCGTTTTTCCACTTCATTCCTGTCCCTCTTTCACTCCACACTTAGATCTCACAGTCATTACTGATATTATACTTTGTGAGGTAACAATACCTGATATTAGTCATAATTGTTTTTTTTAAGAATGTCAGCAGCAATGTAGACACAAAAAATGTTCTGACATGTTAAAATAATTATCCACTTTCAAACAGGAACTTTAAGTGCTATTTGATGCGTGACAAATGACTAGAAATCAAAAGTCACAAGTTCCACATTGAATTAGCCATTAAAAAGGAAATTAGACTGACTCTGATATTAATATCTAATAATAATAGTGTTCAGGAAGCTAGTAAAACTACTTAATCAGAGGTAACTCACATTCATACACACAAAGAAAGGATTGCAGCCGCTGACGGCACCAGAAACTCTGCAGGCCCCTCAAGGTCCCATTCACTAAAGATAAGTTGGGACGCTGTGTAAAATGTAAATAAAAACATGCATTAATGCATCAAATGAATAAATGTATATATTTAATAAAACAAAGATTTTCTTTGTGCTGTTTTCATTTGGATGTAGGTTGCAAAGGATTTGTAAATCATTGTTTCCTGGCGTTCTGACGCTTTTCACAGCATCCCAACTTTTGTGCAATCAGGGTTATGCAATGCAAAAACGCCCATGAAGGTTGAAAGCAAATTGCCCTTTTTGCGTCAGATTGCATAAAGTATAAATATTGCCTTTGCAGCAGTTACACAGAAGGCAAAACAGTGGCGATGGGGAAAAAAGAAAAATGAGCTTTTTCCCGACTGACGAGGTGCAGAAACATTCCTCAGAACTTGGAGGAATTTAATCGTTCAGAAAGAAACCAGATTTGGGATTTTTAATGCTGATACAGATCTCAATTATAGAGGTAAAAAATGAAGATATAATGACTCTGTGATCTGGAAAGAAAATAGATCGTTTTGGATTTTGCAGCAATAAACCATTCTAAATCATCTCAAGCATTGTTTTCTGCATGATATGTTCTATAAATAAAATGTTTTACATCGGTACATATCGGATAACATATTCAGATAGAAACAGATATATCTATAGATATATATATACAGATATATCGGTCAATATCGGCAGTTTATCAGTGCTGCTGTCACCTCCAACTCTCTTAAGATGTGCTTTTCTTTTTGAATTGGACCTTTTTCAGGAATGAGCATAGAAGATTTTGCACCAAATATATGCACATTACCAAATCGTTTCAGCCTTTTCAGGTGCTTTGAGAATTAAACCAGCTTCATCTTATTATTTGTGCAGATTGTTTAGTGGCGTGCAATCCTTTGGTGAATCTTCCTGACAGTATTTTCTGCTCACATGCACGCATCCCACCCACACATCTCTCACTCAGTCTACACGATGGTGCGCTTCATCCCTGACATGGCAACTGTGTTTTAATGTCACAATAACAATATTCTACTTTACTATATTATGAACAATATCCCCAATAGATTCCTTATTTGAAAACATGTAAATGAAACTGTCATAAACATAAATGTGTGTTTTAGTTGTGTATCCATACTTTGTATAGCCATCTGACACTCTAACGCTAACAAAATATAAGATGCTCTCTTAAAGGAACACTCCACCGTTTTTTCATATTAAAACATGTTATTGGGTCAAGTAAGACGAGTTGATACAGACCTCTTGCGTCTCAATGCGTGCACTCAATCGCCCTGGCGCGCGGAGCTACTTGGCTAGCACTTAGCTTAGCCCAGTTCATTCATTAGGATCCAAACAGATGGACAGTTAGAAGCGACCAAACTCCTCCACGTTTTCCCTATTTAAATACAGCTACACGAGTAGTTAAACGACCAAGTATGGCCACACAAAATAAAACGTGGCGCTTTTCTAAGCGGATAAAAAGGAGAACTATAATGTATGGCGGAATAGCACTTGGGAGCACTTCGACTCGGCGCAGTAATATCATCACTCCTGAAAAATCTTCTCCCCTCAGGAGTGATGATATTACTGCGCCGATACTTGGTCGTTGAACTACTCGTGTAGCTGTATTTAAATAGGGAAAACGTGGAGGAGTTTGGTCGCTTCTAACTGTCCATCTGTTTGGATCCTAATGAATGAACTGGGCTAAGCTAAGTGCTAGCCAAGTGGCGCCGCGCGCCAGGGCGATTGAGTGCACGCATTGAGACGCAAGAGGTCTGTATCAACTCGTCTTACTTACCCGAATAACATGTTTTAATATGAAAAAACGGTGGAGTGTTCCTTTAATAACTAGGAAATAATTTGATTATAATAATAATAATGAGATTGTAGCAGTTTGTACTGTAAGATTTCTGTCCTTGTCCTCTCTCCTCAGACGTGTCAGACAGTTTGTTCTGTGCACACGCATACGACAGGGTGTGTGTGTGCGTGTGCATGTGCTCTTTAATCAGTGTGTGTGTCTGTGCGTGTGTGTTTGTGTGTGTGTGGTTTGTATTACAGTGCCTATTGTGAGGTGGCGCAGTGTGCGCTGCGCAGCGGTCAGACGCCCCCTGAGCTCAAGTCTTTTAGCTCTCTGGCAGGCTTCCAGGCAGCTCCCCGAGATGCAGGACAGTGTTTTAGGCAAGGAGATGCTCTTCCTGTAACCCCACCCCCTCCCCCCTCTGCCCCACCTTCACCACACACCCTCTGCTACGCCCAATACACCACTAAATGTTCCCACAATGCCATGGGAGAAAGGACTCACCAAGGTTATCATAGTTTGGGATTTTTTATTAGTTTTAGTTTTAATTTCGATGTGAATTTTCGTTTTCAAATTCAGTTTGTTTTAGTTCGTTTTTAGAGTTAGAGTTTGAGTTTATTTATTTAAAACAGGGACAATACATATTAATGAACATATACATGTAAATATGCAAGATTATAGCCAACAGCTAATTTCCATCTTTAGTCCCTTTGGCAGGTTGATGTCAATACCAAAACAATAACAATAAAATCAATAAAACAGAATGAACAGGAGGAGTGAGTTTGCTAATTTTAGTTTAGTTTTTATTTTTTGAAAATGCTTAGTTTTAGTTTAGTTTTTATTGGATTAGATTAGATTTGACTTTATTAATCCCACAGTGGGGAAATTTCTTTGTTACAGCCGCAGAAAATCACACAATTTTAGGATAAGATAAATAACAATCTAAGAAAAGACATTTAACAATATACAAAATAGACAAAATAATAATAATAATAGTGTTAGTTTTAGTTTTTTGTTATGGGTATGTTTCCTTTATTTCCTTTGGTTTATCATCTCAGCCCCAATAAGGTTATTAACTGTTTTGTATTTTGGTTCTAGTGTAAACATCCCAGTCTCAGTAAACATATTCACCATGTGTTGCATGTTCAAATAGAAACACTGAATTATGAATGAAAAAAGTTGATAAAAACGAAAACTAAGGACATTTTCACTATAATTTTAGTTAGTTTTAGTTCGTTTTTAGAGTTTGACTTTGAGTTTATTTATTTAAAACAGGGACAATACATATTAATGAACATATACATGTAAATATGCAAGATTATAGCCAACAGCTAATTTCCATCTTTAGTCCCTTTGGCAGGTTGATGTCAATACCATAATAATAACAATAAAATCAGTAAAACATCGATAACAACAAGTTGGCAGTTGGCCTTCATGGCCAGAATGAGCAGGAGGAGTGAGTTTGCTAATTTTAGTTTAGTTTTTATTTTTTGAAAATGCTTAGTTTTAGTTTTAGTGTTAGTTTTAGTTTTTTTGTAATGGGTATGTGCCTTTATTTCCTTTGGTTTATCATCTCAGCCCCAATAAGGTTATTAACTGTTTTGTATTTTGGTTCTAGTGTAAACATCCCAGTCTCAGTAAACATATTCACCATGTGTTCCTACATGTTGAAATAGAAACACTGAATTATGAATGAAAAAAGTTGACAAAGACGAAAACTAAGGACATTTTCACTATAATTTTAGTTAGTTTTAATTAGTTTTGTAACCACAAAATACAGTTTCAGTTAGTTATCGTTTTTTTTAAAAACTCTAGTTTCTATTTTTATTTCAGTTAACGAAAATGTTTTTTCAATTTTCGTTTTTGTTATTTTGTTAGTTCTCGTTAACTATAATAACCTTGGTGCAGACATCTCTGCTCATATTCTTTATATCAGCTCAGTTCTCTTCTGGCATCTCCTCACACTAACCCCCGACTCAACCAGACCTGAGTCAAACTGTCTTTACAGCTAAAAGCCTCTTTGACTGTAACTTTTGCATCTGAAAACTAAAATGTGTAAACACTACTGACCCAGGTCTGTTTTTAATGCTTGTAAGGAGAATGTGCACTTAAGCTCACTGCCATCATGGCTCCAGATTCTAGTCTGCTCTACTATTTCTCCATTTATTAGCTGAACATAGAAAAGTATTTTACTCTGCACCTGTGCACACACAAAGGCACTA